>NW_020837948.1:56854222-57117395 GCF_003676395.1 Aethalodelphis obliquidens | reverse complement strand
TAGTTCCCCAACCAGGGATTGAACCCAGGCCCTGGCAGTGAAAGCACAGAGTCCCAACCACTGAACCACCAGGGAATTCCCAGGTTCTTTTCCATTATAGGTTATTACAAGATACTGAATATAGTTCCCTGTGCTATCCAGTAGGTCCTTGTTGTTTACCTGTTTTCTATATAGTAGTGTGTATGTGTTTTTAGAGTTAACTCTGAAAAGCAAGTGATGGGACTTGCAGCCACAAGAAGAATTCATTTAAATGAGACCTAGACTCTCACACTCTTTATTTATGTAAGAAATTTAAGTTTAAACACGGATCTCATTAGCACATGGGTCATTTGCATATGGGTGAGTTCAAACCATGGACGTGAATGAGATTGCACTGGGGGAGAATGTAGAGCAAAAAGAGACAATATCAGGGCCAGAATTGGGGGTAGGGAGACATTTGCATTTAAGGGCCAGTAGAAGAAAAAGGAGAGTCCATAAAGGAGACCAGTAGCCAGTGAGGAAGCAGGCAAACCAGAAGACACTGGTGTGATAAAGACTAGGGAGACAGGTTTCAAGGGAGGGTGTCAAATGCTGTAAGGGCTCAGACAGGATGCCATCCAGGAAAAGGCAATGGATTGGGCCAGGGAACGCGGGTTATGAAGCCCCCAGGACCTATGAAAGCAGGATATGGGAGGTAGGAATGGGGAGGTGAGGGTGGAGAAAAGGAGGTGACCCGTCTGAAAGGAAGGACAGGAGGTGCTGGAAAAAGAGACAGAGTCTAATTTAGACTATAATGTATTTTAGGACAAAAAAGCTCCCAACCAGTTTGTGAAAAGAAAAGGCATGAAGACCCAGGAAAGCAGGGAGTGTTGAAGGAGTGAGGAAATAGCAGGACTGCAGGAGGAAAGGTTAAGCCCTGAGGAAGTACAGAGGGGATCTGAGGAAGGAGTATCTGCTCCTGCCCTCCAATGCACCCACACAGGCCCGGCCCGGGAAGATGCCGCAGGCGTCCCGCTCTGCTCCCAAGAGTTTCTCTGGGCCTCCGCCGCCTCTCTCCCCTTCCAGGGCTCCTCACTCCTGGCTGCTCTGGTTTCCTGACTCTCCCAGGGCCCCATTTTGGCTCCAAGCCTCACAGCTTTCACCATCAGCTCAGCCACAAGGGTTCGTAACCTAACGTTGGGGTGGCTCTCCTCGTTTTTAGTTTTGTCGTTTCTCCTGGAAACTCCACCTTCACGCCACCGCGGAGTCTGCTTGCCACGTTCCTGAGTGGGCAGCAGAGGTTATTCAGGAATGGACACATGCCCTGATTTGGACCAATGACACGCAAGGGGAGGTGTTCAAAAAACTTCAAAAAACTTCTGGGAAAGAAGTTTCCTGGATTTGAAAAAAGAAGAGGTGTCCTCTGTTCTTCCAGATGTTGCATTGAATAGATGTAAAGGCTGTACTTTGGTAGCTTTCTTCCAGTTTCATCTTTGAAAGACTAAATAGAGCTTCAGTCATGATTGTTTTCAAGCTTTAAGGAAGCACAAAAGGAGGCCAAGGATTTCCAATATGCTGCTGCCCCACAAACCCAAGGATAGAGACAGGAGCTGTGTTGAACGACTACACAAACAGGTATTTCCATACATTTCAAACAAAAAAAGAAGGTGAAGTGTGAGGGCCAAGGTCGGATGTGGATTCAGTTTTGTGGGTGTCTGGAGGTGAGCACCACCGTCCTCCCCTGCTCTCTTCATTCATCCCCAGCAGCAACTGAGCATAGCAGTGGGATTAGTGAGTATCCACCAGATGGCAGGTGGTCAGCCTCTCCCAGCATCCTGCCTCTTTCAGGATAGAGGACTGACCTCAGAGATCAACTAGGGCAGAGTCCCCTTTAATAGGGAGTTTTGACAATTCAAGGCCACATATAACCAGTCATTGATAGATACACCACCATGACAGGTCTGCTGGCTCTTGGCCAGTGTTCGCTCTATTCCATGCTTGTCCTGTAAACAAAACTGAGCCCGTGTTCAAAGAAGCTAACCCACCTTCCCACTGGCAGCAGAAGCTCCCCAGAATTGCTTTTTCAAAGCCTTTTCTAAACTGGCATTTTAAAACTACACTTTCAACATTTTAAAAAAAAAGTAAAATACAAAAATTTGAGCAAATAGAATAATCCTGGACTTACATGTTTTTATGTTTTCAGATAATGCTTAGTGATTTGAATTTTTAGACCCCACTAGTAAGAAGACTACCTTCTGCCTATAGAAGGAGACGACCACATAAATGCTGGTATGTGCGTACATATGCACACGAAATTAAAGTGCTATCTGTCTGCCTGAGGATCTCTGTAAAGGCCCATGATTGAGGCCGTGAGATGACTGGTGTCAGAATGACCTAGAAGTCGGCTGCAACTCACTCCAGTTCAGAGGCAAAGGGTTTAGGGTCAGATCAAGAACCAGCCACTCAAGGATGTGATTTATTTCATCCTCCTCCTTGCTTCCACTAAGGCTTGTAAAACCACCTGGAAGGAAGGAAGAGAGGCAGGAAGGAAAGAAGGACAGAAGGAAGGGAGAGAGGAAGAGGGCAAGATAGCAACCTTCTTGAGGTGAGACTAAGCTCCTGACAGATGAGACCTGGGCCTGGAGGTTTTGTTTTATATAACACTTCACACGCTTTGCGCTTGGTAAACTCTCAAGGTGTCTGTTCCTCTGGGAAACAAATGACAAAGCCTCAAAAGAACCCAAGATCCGATCTCCTTTGTGACACCCCTGAAGAGCTCTACCTCCCACCATTATGCAGCTTTTGTTGAAACTGATCGCCAGAGCTTTTAATCCCTCTCCACCTGATTTGTGACAGGATAAGGGCAGAGTTTCAAGTTGCACATCTGACGGTCTCAGGCCAAGGGAAGATAGTGCTAACACAGAAAGCTCTGCCAAGATTTATTTTTAAAGCCATGAGTTTCTGTCCCACAAACTGCAAGTTATTCAAAAGGTCATCTGTTCAAGTTCAAGGCCACTTGGCTTTCTCTCAAACCCAGAATCTGGGTTTGTTCATTTTGTGCGTCTAGGGTGACAGGGAGATTGATGTTCACCTACTTGGTTTTCTTTCCTCATACAAAGGACCTTTCTAGAGTTGGTCTGGAGCCACACTGGGTGTGCGTGGAGGGGTGAGTCTTGCTTGAGGACTGCCGTAGTGAACACGAGCTTTCAAAATTGCCACTCATTCCGTTATTAAGACCTGAGCAGTACCCAAGATGCCACCACACAAATGACCCAAATACAAGAGTGACTGACCGTCCAAGGATTGGCTCATCCACTCACGGAGCAGAGTAGAATTCTCCAAAGGGAGAAAGACACACATGTGACCCAGAGGTATTACAACCTGGGCACTGCAGCCCATTTTCAGTTTTTCAGTTTTTTCACACCGAACCCAGCAAGCTTTAGTAAAGCTGATATCACTTCTCTTCCTTGACCTGCATCTGATAGGGCTTTACCTTCCACTGACAAAGAGGAGTCTTTCCCCCAGACAATTCAAAGAATTTCTTCATCACTCCGCCCAATTTTTCCCCCTCTCTTGACAATGCAATGTTCACATTCTTAAGCAACGTGCTTTTCCGTTTCACTTGAACCCCCTGTGGGTGTCGATCCTAATTTCCTTATGGGTGCCAGTCCCGATTAATTTATGGTGAGATTGCGAAGTGTTACAAGGGTTTAACAAGGATAACAGAGGGTGGGGTTCCCTGCTGGGTCAGGGCAGGGCTGAGGTTGCACTGCTGCCTTTGAACTTGCGAACGGGACCAGTGTTGCCTCCATCACCAGGTAGCAGCACCAGGTGCAGAAGGGGTCCTCGCTGTTGTAGTGGTCGTGCAGCTAAGCCTCCGGGACAACTCCCCTTCCTTTCCCCAACTCAGCTTCCTAAGGAAGAAGGGTCATCAACAGAAAACGTAGTGGATGTATAATTTATATCCAACTTCACTGTGTTTATTTACTAATTAAATTAATATGACCTGGTGGCCCCACCCTATTTGGAGTGAGAAAGTCTGTCTTTCCTCCCCAGTCCCTCCCCTGGATAGGTCCAGGAGTCTCAGGGGTGCCCACTCAGGCCTAAGGGGTCAACCCCAGTCACTGTCAATGCAAAGTCTGGTCTTCTACCAAGGGCTCCATTCCCCGTGGCTCTCCCTGCTCCCTGCTAAATGCACCCAGGGACAGGATCAGGGGAGCTTCAAGCATCAGCTGCCCACCATGCCCAGAACTACCCTCTACTTCCTGATCCCCTAAACAAGCTCCCTCAAATAACAACCCAGCAATGGCTAATTCCTTGCTAAAAACATTTTAAAGGAAAAGAATAACAAGGTCTCTTCTATATACAAAATATGTTATACATATAGACCAGAGTTTCTAGAAAATCTTGAGGAAAGCATGCACCTAAAATGTTGGCTGGAATTATTTTTACTATAATGATACTTTCACAAAAGTAAGTATAACTATCTCATGCTTATCCAATGATAAAAAAAATTAAACACAAAACTAAAACAGCCAAATTCAATTTAACAGTATTGATTGCTGACATCTTCTGAGCAAGTTCTTGGCCAAAGTACTTGAAATGACTTTGTTCATTTAACCCCACAATAGCTCCAGCAGACAGTACTACTATTATTCCCATATTACTGAGAAAGACAATGCGCCCAGAGAGGTTAGATTAATTTCCTGAGGAGATTCATGTAAGACGGGGCAGAGTCAAGCTTTGAACCCAGGATGTCTGACCCAGGGCCTCTACTCTTGACAAACTCTAGTGTTCTGGGTATTGACTGCCATGGCACAGGTTCTTGTTTGAGCTCAGCCCATCTGTACTGCCATGGGCCATGTGGTGAGTCGGTTCTCTCTCATGGCTCCAACATGCCCTGTGTTGGAACCATGTCAGAGCTTTCATTCATGCAGCTTGCCCTGGCATCATTTGGCATAATCGCATCATCTACACATTAAGTTCCCCTTGGATCTTCTCTCATTTACTCCAAAATCAGTTTGGAGCCTCAAATCAAAACACAGAGAGAGGGAGGACATTCAAGATGGCAGAGGAGTAAGATATGGAGATGACCTTCCTCCTCACAGATACATCAAAAATGCATCTAAATGTGGAACAACTCCTACAGAACACCTACTGAACACTGGCAGAAGACCTCAGACTTCCCAAAGGCAAGAAACTCCCCACATACCTGGCCATTTGGCTGACAGGGTCTTGGTGCTCCGGCCTGGTATCAGGCCTGAGCATCTGAGGTGGGAGAGCCGAGTTCGGGACATTGGTCCACCAGAGTACTCCCGGCCCCACATAATATCAAGTGGTGAGAGCTCTCCCAGAGGTCTGCATCTCAATGCTGAGACCCAGCTCCACTCAATGACCAGCAAGCTCCAGTGCTGGACACCCCATGCCAAACAACTAGCAAGACAGGAACACAACCCAGCCCATTAGCAGAGAGGCTGCTAAATTCATACTAAGTTCACAGACACCCCAAAACACACCACTGGACACACTTCTGCCCACCAGAAAGACAAGATCCAGCCTCATCCACCGGAACACAGGCACCTGGCCCCTCCACCAGGAAGCCTACACAACCCACTGAACCAACCTTACACACTGGGGGCAGACACCGAAAACAATGGGAACTATGAACCTGCAGCCTGCAAAAAGGAGACCCCAAGCACAGTAAGTTAAGCAAAATGAGAAGACAAAGAAATATGCAGCAGATGAAGGAGCACAGTAAAAACCCACCAGACCAAACAAATGAAGAGGAAATAGGCAGTCTACCTGAAAAAGAATTCAGAGTAATGATAGTAAAGATGATCCGAAGTCTTGGAAATAGAATGGAGAAAATACAAGAAACGTTTAACAAGGACCTAGAAGAACTAAAGAGCAAACAAACAATGATGAACAGCACAATAAATGAAATTAAAAATTCTCTAGCAGGAATCAATAGCAGAATAACTGAGGCAGAAGAACGGATAAGTGACCTGGAAGATAAAATAGTGGAAATAACTACTGCAGAGCAGAATAAAGAAAAAGAATGAAAAGAATTGAGGACAGTCTCAGAGACCTCTGGGACAACATTAAATGCACTAACCCTCGAATTATAGGGGTTCCAGAAGAAGAAGAGAAAAAGATAGGGACTGAGAAAATATTTGAAGAGATTATAGTTGAAAACTTCCCTAATATGGGAACGGAAATATTCACTCAACTCCAGGAAGTGCACAGTGTCCCATACAGGATAAATCCAAGGAGAAACACACCAAGACACATAGTAATCAAACTGGCAAAAATTAAAGACAAAGAAAAAATATTAAAAGCAGCAAGGGAAAAGCAACAAATAACATACAAGGGAATCCCAATAAGGTTAACAGCTGATATTTCAGCAGAAACTCTGCAAGCCAGAAGTGAGTGGCAGGACATATTTAAGGGGATGAAAGGGAAAAACCTACAACCAAGATTACTCTACCCAGCAAGGATCTCATTCAGATTCAACAGAGAAATTAAAACCCTTACAAACAAGCAAAAGCTAAGAGAATTCAGCACCACCAAACCAGCTTTATAACAAATGCTAAAGAAACTTCTCTAGGCAGGAAATACAAGAGAATGAAAAGACCTACAAAAACAAACCCAAAACAATTAAGAAAATGGTAACAGGAACATACATATCTATAACTAGCTTAAATGTAAATGGATTAAATGCTCCAACCAAAATACATAAACTGGCCGAATAGATACAAAAACAAGACCCGTATATATGCTGTCTACAAGAGACTCACTTCAGACCTAAGAACACATACAGACTGAAAGTGAGGGGATGGAAAAAGATATTCCATGCAAATGGAAATCAAAAGAAAGCTGGAGTAGCAATTCTCATATCAGACAAAATAGACTTTAAAATAAAGACTATAACAAGAGACAAAGAAGGGCACAATATAATGATCAAGGGATCAATCCAGGAAGAAGATATAACAATTGTAAATATTTATGCGCCCAACATAGGAGCACCTAAATACATAAGGCAAATGCTAACAGCCATAAAAGGGGAAATCGACAGTAACACAATAATAGTAGGAGACTTTAACAACCCACTTTCACCAATGGACAGATCATCCAAAATGAAAATAAATAAGGAAACACAAGCTTTAAATGACACATTAGACAAGATGACTTAATTGATATTTATAGGACATTCCATCCAAAAACAACAGAATACACTTTCTTCTCAAGTGCTCATGGAACATTCTCCAGATAGACCATCTCTTGGGTCACAAATCAAGCCTTGGTAAATTTAAGAAAATTGAAATCATATCAAGTATCTTTTCTGACCACAACACTGTAAGACTAGATATCAGTTACAGGAAAAAACCTGTAAAAAATACAAACACATGGAGGCTAAACAATACACTACTAAATAACCAAGAGATCACTGAAGAACTAAAAGAAGAAATCCAAAAATACCTAGAAACAAATGACAATGAAAACACGAAGACCCAAAACCTATGGGATGCAGTGAAAGCAGTCCTATGAGGGAAGTTTATAGCAATACAATCCTACCCTAAGAAACAAGAAACATCTCAAACAACCTAACCTTACACCTAAAGCAATTAGAGAAAGAAGAACAAAAAACCCCCAAAGTTAGGAGAAGGAAATAAATCATAAAGATCAGATCAGAAATAAATAAAAAAGAAATGAAGGAAACAATATCAAAGATTAATAAAACTAAAAGCTGGTTCTTTGAGAAGATAAACAAAATTGATAAACCTTTAGCCAGACTCATCAAGAAAAAAAGGGAGAAGACTCAAATCAATAGAATTAGAAATGAAAAACGAGAGGTAACAACTGACACTGCAGAAATACAAAAGATCATGAGAGATTACTACAAGCAACTCTATGCCAATAAAATGGACAACCTGGAAGAAATGGACAAATTCTTAGAAAAGCACAACTTTCTGAGACTGAACCAGGAAAAAATAGAAAATATAAAGAGATAAATCACAAGCCCTGAAATTGAGACTATGATTAAAAATCTTCCAACAAACAAAAGCCCAGGACCAGATGGTTTCACCGGTGAATTCTAGCAAACATTTAGAGAACAGCTAATACCTATCCTTCTCAAACTCTTCCAAAATATAGCAGAGGGAGGAACACTTCCAAACTCATTCTATGAGGCCACCATCACCCTGATACCAAAACCAGATGAAGATGTCACACAAAAAAAGAAAACTACAGACCAATATCACTGATGAACATAGTTGCAAAAATCCTCAACAAAATACTAGCAAACAGAATCCAACAGCACATTAAAAGGATTTAAACCATGATCAAGTGAGGTTTATCCCAGGAATGGAAGGATTCTTCAATATATCCAAATCAATCAATGTGATACACCATATTAACAAATTGAAGGATAAAAACCATATGATCATCTCAATAGATGCAGAAAAAGCTTTTGACAAAATTCGACACCTATTTATGATAAAAACCTTCCAGAAAGTAGGTATGCTACGTATAGAGGGTATTCAACATAATAAAGGCCATATATGACAAACCCACAGTCAACATCATTCTCAATGATGAAAAACTGAAAACATTTCCTCTAAGATCAGGAACAAGACAAGGTTGCCCACTCTCACTGCTATTATTCAACATAGTTTTGGAAGTTTTAGCCACAGCAATCAGAGAAGAAAAAGACATAAAAGGAATCCAAATCGGAAAAGAAGAAGTAAAACTGTCACTGTTTGCAGATGACATGACACTATACATAGAGAATCCTGAAGGTGCTACCAGAAAACTACTAGAGCTAATCAATTAATTTGGTAAAGTAGAATACAAAATTAATGCACAGAAATCTCTTGCATTCCTATACACTAATGATGAAAAATCTGAAAGAGAAATTAAGGAAACACTCCCATTTACCATTGCTACAAAAAGAATAAAATATGTAAGAATAAACCCACCTAAGGAGACAAAAGACCTGTATGCAGAAAACTATAAGACACTGATGAAAGAAATTGAAGATGATACAAACAGATGGAGAGATATACCATGTTCTTGGATTGGAAGAATCAACTTTGTGAAAATGACTATACTACCCAAAGCAATCTACAGATTCAATGCAATCCCTATCAAACTACCACTGGCATTTTTCACAGAACTAGAACAAAAAATTTCACAATTTGTATGGAAACACAAAGGACCCCGCACAACCAAAGCAATCTTGAGAAAGAAAAACAGAGCTGGAGGAATCAGGCTCCCTGACTTCATACTATACTACAAAGCTACAGTAATCAAGACAATATGGTACTGGCACAAAAATGAATATAGATCAATTGAACAGGATAGAAAGCCCAGAGACATACCCACACACATATGGTCACCTTATCTTTGATAAAGGATGCAAGAATATACAATGGAGAAAAGACAGCCTCTTCAATAAGTTGTGCTGGGAAAACTGACAGCTACATGTAAAAGAATGAAATTAGAACACTCCCTAACACCATACACAGAGATAAACTCAAAATGGATTAAAGACCTAAATGTAAGGCCAGACACTATAAAATTCTTAGAGGAAAACCTAGGCAGAACACTCTATGACATAAATCACAGCAAGATCCTTTTTGACTCACCTCCTAGAGAAATGGAAATAAAAATAAACAAATGGGACCTAGTGAAACTTAAAATCTTTTACACGGCAAAGGAAACCATAAACAAGTTGAAAAGACAACCCTCAGGATGGGAGAAAATATTTGCCAATGAAGCAACTGACAAAGGATTAATCTCCAAAATATACAAGCAGCTCATGCAGCTCAATATCAAAAAAACAAACAACCCAATCCAAAAGTGGGAAGAAGACCTAAATAGACATTTCTCCAAAGAAGACATAGATTGCCAACAAACACCTGAAAAGATGCTCAACATCACTAATCATTAGAGAAATGCAAATCAAAACTACAATGAGGTATTACCTCACACCAGTCAGAATGGCCATCATCAAAAAATCTACAAACAATAAATGCTGTAGAGGGTGTGGAGAAAAGTGAACCCTCCTGCCCTGTTGGTGGGAATGTAAATTGATACAGCCACCGTGGGGAACAGTATGGAGGTTCCTTAAAAATCTAAAAATAGAACTACCATATGACCCAGCAATCCCACTACTGGGCATATACCCTGAGAAAACCATAATTCAAAAAGAGTCATGTACTACAGTGTTCATTGCAGTACTATTTACAATACCCAGGACATGGGAGCAACCTAAGGGTCCATTGACAGATGAATGTATAAAGAAGATGTGGCACATATACATATAATGGAATATTACTCAGCCATAAAAAGAAACGAAATTGAGTTACTTGTAGTGAGGTGGATGGACCTAGAGTCTGTCACACAAAGTGAAGTAAGTCAGAAAGAGAAAAACAAATACTGTATGCTAACACATATATATATGGAATCTAAAAAAAAAAGGTTCTGAAGAACCTAGGGGCCGAACAGGAATAAAGACACAGACATAGAGAATGGACTTGAGGACATGGGGAGGGGGAAGGGTAAGCTGGAACGAAGTGAGAGAGTGGCATGGACATATATACACTACCAAATGTAAAATCGATAGCTAGTGGGAAGCCGCTGCATAGCACAGGGAGATCAGCTCGGTGCTTTGTGACCACCTAGAGGGGTAGAATAGGGAGGGTGTGAGGGAGAAGCAAGAGGGAGGGGATTTGGGGATATATGTATATGTATAGCTGATTCACTTTGTTATAAAACAGAAACTAACACAACATTGTAAAGCAATTATACTCCAGTAAAGATGTTAAAAAAAACCCAGAGAAATGTGGGCCCAGAGGCCTTTGCCTTGACCTCAATGAATGTGGTCCTTCCAACCATCCTCAATATGCATGTATTTTATTATTTTTAAAAGATTATTATCAATATGAAAACATGATATTCAGGTATTCTTACAGAAAAGTAATTCATCTGTGGACTTTGCTAATATTAAACACATCAGACTACTATTATTCTGTACCTTTTATAATATCTGTAGTTCTTATACTATTATTTGTAGATGTTACGTGATGGCCAAAAATCATTGATCTCAAATAAGATTCCATGCCTAAATAATATGATAATTCTAACAATCCTCAGTCCTTGCAAGAAAGGTAGTCTCTGTGAGAGACTAAGCATTGCCATTTTTTTATAGTCATGATTACCTTATTAAAACAGACTTTTGTTCAAACGAACAAATTATTAGAATTAAGGATAAAAGCGTCCTGTGATTTGTAAAGACTTTGCTAATTGGCATTATTTTTTCCTCACTGGCTTTGCACTTTATTGGTGGTAAGTATAAATGCTTGTATCTGTTTTACTCTTGGAAATTATGGACTTATCAGGAAGGGGAACAATGGTTTTTCTATAAAGAGTGCTGTTCCAGGAAGCTTATAGATTAATAAATCCTTGTTCTGAGAAATAATCAGGGCTGTATCCTGTGACTTGTGGGAGGCACTCCCTCCTCGTGTACTTCTTTTTCAGCCTTAATCATCAGTTAATGCTTCCGTAATTCTGAAATATCCAAAGGACCTAGTCAGGTTTGCAAAACTGCTGTATAAATAATGGCATCATTTGTTTCTGTGTATTTAGCAAAACAGAGTTGGTGGCACAGTGGTTAAGAATCCACCTGCCAATGCAGGGGACACCGGTTCAAGCCCTGGTCCAGGAAGATCCCACATGCCACAGAGCAACTAAGCCCGTGCACCACAACTACTGAGCCTGCACTTTAGAGTCCATGAGTCACAACTACTGAGCCTGCGTGTCACAACTACTGAAGCCTGCAAGCCTAGAGCCTGTGCTCCACAACAAGAGAAGCCACCGCAATGAAATGCCCATGCACCACAACGAAGAGCAGTCTTTTTTTTTTTTAATTTATTTAATTAATTTATTTTTGGCTGCATTGGGTCTCTGTTGCTACGCCCAGGCTTTCTCTAGTTGCAGCGAGCAGGGGCTACTCTTCATTGTGGTGTGTGGGCTTCTCATTTTGGTGGCTTCTCTTGTTACAGAGCATGGGCTCTAGGCTCTCGGGCTTCAGTAGTTCTGGTTTGTGGGCTCAGTAGTTGTGGCTCACGGGCTCTAGAGTGCAGGCTCAGTAGTTGTGGCATGCGGGCTTAGTTGTTCTGTGGCATGTGGGATCTTCCTGTACCAGGGATCAAATCCATGCCCCCTACATTGGCAGGTGGATTCTCAACCACTGTGCCACCAGGGAAGCCCTATTTGCAGTCTTTTTGATACTAACCATTGTGACAGTTGTGAGGTGATATCTCATTGTGGTTTTGATTTGCATTTCCCTGACGATTAGTGACATTGAGTATTTTTTCCTGTGTTTGTTGGCCATCTATAGTCTTTTGGGAAAATGTCTATTCAGGTCCTCTGCCCAGTTTTTAAATCAGGTTGTTTATTTTTTTGATGTTGATTTGTATATGCTCTTGGTATATTTTGGATATTAACCCCTTATCAGCCATATCATTTGCAAATATCTTCTCCAATTCTGTAAGTTGCCTTTCATTTTGTTGATAGTTTCCTTCATGATGCAAAAGCCTTTTAGTTGAATGTAGGCCCATTTGTTTATTTTTGCTTTTGTTTCCCTTGCCTGAGGAGACATATCGAAAAAAATATTGGTAAGATTAATGTCAAAGAGCATACTGCCTATGTTTTCTTCTAGGAGATTTATGGTTTCAGGCCTTACATTTAAGTCTTTAATCTATTTTGACTTTATTTTTGATTATGGTATGAGAAAGTAGTCAAGTTTGATTCTTTTGCATGCAGCTTTCCAGTTTTCCCATCACCATTTATTAAAGAGGCTGGTTTTTCCCCATTAGTCTTGCTTCCTTTGTCATATATTAATTGACCATATAAGTGTGGATATATTTCTGAGCTCTCTATTCTGTTCCATTGATCTGTGTGTGGCAGTATGGGCTGCCAGTACCATTCTGATTTGATTACTGTAGCTTTGTAGTATAGTTTGAAATCAGGGAACGTGATACTTCCAGCTTTGTTTTTCTTTCTCAAGATTGTTTTGGCTATTCAGGTGTGTGTGTGTGTGTTTCCTTACAAATTTTAGAATTATTTATTCTAGTTCTGTGAAAAATGCCATTCACATTTTGATAGGGATTGCATTCAATCTGTAGTTTGCCTTGGGGAGTATGGTCATTTTAACAATATTAATTCTTCCAATCCATGAGCACAGTATATCTTTCGATTTTTTAGTGTCATCTTCAATTTCTTTTATCACTGTCTTACAGTTTTCTGAGTACAAGTCTTTTAATTCCTTGGTTAGATTTATTCCTAGGTATTTCATTTTTTTTATGCAGTTGTAAATGAGATTGTTTTCTTAATTTCTCTGATAGTTCACTGTTAGTGTATAGCAATGCAACGTATTTCTGCTTATTAATTTTGTATCCTACAACTTCATTAAATTTATATATTAATTCTAATAATTTTTTGGTAGCATCTTTAGGATTTTCTGTATTTAGTATCATGTCACCTGCCAGACTGACAGTTTTACTTCTTCTCCAGTTTTGATGCCTTTTGTTTCTTTTTCCTGTCTGATAGTTGTGGCTAAGGCTTCTAGTACTATACTGAATAAATGTGGCGAGAGTGGGCATCCTTGTCTTCTTCCTGATCTTATAGGAAATCATTTCAGTTTTTCACCACTGAGTTTGATGTTGGCTGTAGGTTTGTCATATATGACCTATATTATGTTGAGTTATGTTCCCTCTATATGCACTTTGTTGAGAACTCTTATCATAAATGGATGTGGAATTTTGTCAAATGCTTTTTCTGCATCTATTGAGATGATCATATGATTTTTATTCTTCAGTTTGTTAATATGATGTATCACACTGGTTGATTTACAGATATTGAACCCTTCTTCCATCCCTGGTATAAATCCCACTTGATGTTGGTGTATGATTCTTTTAATGTACTGTTGAATTTGGTTTGCTAATATTTTGTTGAGGGTTTTTGCATCTATGTTCATCAGTGATACTGGCCTATAATTTTGTGTGTTTTTGTGATATCTTTGGTTTTGATATCAGGGTGGTGCTGGTCTTATAGAATGCATTTTGAAGTGTTCTTCCTCTGCAATTTTTTGAATAGCTTGAGAAGGATAGGCTTTAATTCCTCTCTAAATGTTTGGTAGAATTTACCTTGAAGCCATCTGGTCCTGGACTTTTGTTCTTGGGAAATTTTTTGTTACTGATACAATTTCGTTATTGGTAATTGGTCTTTTCATATTTTCTATATCTTCCTGATTAAGTCTTAGAAGATTGTGTGTTTCTAGGGATTTATTAATTTCTAGTAGGTTGTCCATTTTATAGGTGTATAATTGTTCATAGTAATCTCTTGTGATCCTTTGTATTTCTGTGATATCGGTTGTAACTTCTCCACTTTCATTTCTGATTTTATTACTTTGGGCCCTCTCTCTTTCTCTGGCTAAAAAGAGATGAGTCTGGCTAAAGGTTTATCAATTTTCTTTGTCTTTTCAAAGAACCAGCTTTTAGTTTCATTGATCTTTTCTATTTTTTTGGTCTCTATTTCATTTCTTTCTTTTTTTTTAAATTTATTTTACTTATTTATTTTTGGCTGCATTGGGTCTTTGTTACTGTGTGTGGGCTTCCTCTAGTTGTGGAGAGTGGGGGCTACTCTTTGTTGTGGTGCACAGGCTTCTCATTGTAGAGGCTTCTCTTGTTGCGGAGCATGGGCTCTAGAGCGCAGGCTCAGTAGTTGTGGCACATGGGCTCAGTAGTTGTGGTGCACGGGCTTAGTTGCTCCGTGGCATGTGGGATCTTCCCAGACCAGGGCTTGAACCCATGTCCCCTGCATTAGCAGGTGGATTCTTAACCACTGCGCCACCAGGGAAGCCCTATTTCATTTATTTCTGCTCTGATCTTTATTATTTCTTTTCTTCTCCTAACTTTGGGTTTTGTTTGTTCTTTTCCTAGTTCCTTTAGATGTAAGATTAGATTGTTTATTTGAGATCTTTGTTGTTTCCTAGGTAGACTTGTAGCACTATAAACTTCCCTCTTAAAACTGCTTTTGCTGTGTCCCATAGGTTTTGGATCATTGTGTTTCCATTTTTGTTTGTCTCCAGGTATTTTTAAATTTCTTCTTTGATTCCCTCTGTGGCCCATTGTTTGTTTAGTAGCATATTGTTAGCATCCTCATGTTTGTGTTTTTTGTAGTCACTTTTTTGTACAGTTGACCCTTGAACAACATGCGGATTAATTCATGTATAATTTATAGTCAGTCCTCCATATCTGCCTTTCCTCTGCATCTGCAGATTCAACCAACCACAGATCGTGGAGCACTGTGCTATATACTATTGAAAAATATCTATGTGTGTAAGTGGATCATGCAGTTCAAACCTGCATTGTTTAAGGGTCAACTGTAGTTGATTTTTTTAAATAATTTTTTTGTGGGGGGCTGCATTGGGACTTAGTTGTGGCATGTGGGGTCTTCATTGAGGCACAGGGGATCTTTCATTGAGGCACGGGCTCTTCATTGTGGCACATGGGCTTCTCTCTATTTGTGGCACACAGATTTTCTCTCTCTAGTTGTGGCGCACAGGCTCCAGGGTATGTGGGCTCTGTAGTTGTGGCACACGGGCTCTCCTGTTAAGGCACGCAAGCTCAGTAGCTGTGGCACGCAGGCTTAGTTACCCCGCTGCATGTGGGATCTTAGTACCCTGACTGGGGGTTGAACCCGCGTCCCTTACATCAGAAGGCAGATTCTTTACCACTGGGCCACCAGGGAAGTCCCTGTAGTTGATTTTTAGTCTCATAGCATTGTGGTTGAAAAAGATGTTTGGTGTGATTTCAATCTTCTTAAATTTATTGAGACTTGTTTTGTGGCCTAGCATGTGGTTTACCTTTACCCTGGAGACACTTGCATGTGCACTTGAAATGGGTGTGTATTCTCCTGCCTGTGGGTGGAATGTATGCGTGCGCACACACACACACACACACACACACATACACACACTAAGTCCATTTGGTCTAATGTGTCATTTAAGGCCAGTGTTTCCTTATCGATTTTCTGTCTAGATGATCTGTCCATTGATATAAGTAGGGTGTTAACTTCCCCTACTATTATTGTGTTACTGTCAGTTTCTCCCTTTATATTTGTTAATATTTGCTTTATATATTTAGATGTTCCTATGTTAGGTGCATAGGTATTTACAATTGTTATATCTTCTTGTTGGATTGATCCCTTTATCCTTATGTAATGTCCTAATTTGTCTCTTATTATAGTCTTTGTTTTAAAGTCTATTTTGTCTGAAATAAGTATTGCTACCTCAGTTTTCTTTTTCTTTCCATTTGCATAGATTACCTTTTTCTATCCTCTCACTTTCAGGCCGTGTGTCTTAAGATCTGAAGTGAGTCTTTGTAGGCAGCATATATATGGGTTTTATTTTTTTAATCCATTCAGCCGCTCTGTGGCTTTTGATTGGAGCATTTAGTCATTTACATTGAAAGTAATTATTGATAGGTATGTACTTATTGCCATTCTGTTAATTGTTTTTTGGGTTGCTTCTGTAGTTCTTTTTTGTTTTTTTCTTCTTCTTTTGCTCTCTTCCCTTTCAATTTGATGACCATCTTTAGTATTATGTTTCAATTCCTTTCTCTTTTTTGTGTGTGTAACTATTATAGATTTTTGGTTTGTGGTCACCATGAGGCTTGTATAAAGCAATCTATGTATATATGTGATTATTTTAAGTTGATGGTCTATTAAGTTAGAATACATTCTACCAGCCCTGCATTTTTACACCCCCTCCAACATTTAATGTTTTTGACATTACATTTTATACCTCTTTGTTTTATGTATCCCTTAGCTACTTATTGTGGATATAAATGATTTTTATTACTTTTGCATTTTAACCTTCCTACTGGCTTTATAAGTGGTCAGTCTGTTACCTTTACTGTATGTCTGCCTTTACCAATGAGATTTTTCCTTTCATAATATTTATATTTTTAGTTTTGAGTCTTTTCCACTTGGAAAACTCCCTTTAACATTTCTTGTAAAGCTGTTTTAATGGTGCTGAACTCTTTTAGCTTTTGCTTGTCTATAAAACTCTTTATCTCGCCTTCCAATCTGAAGGATAGCTTTGCCAGGTAGAATATTCTTGGTAGTAGGTTTTTTCCTTTCATCACTGTGAATATATGATGCCACTCACTCCATTCTGGCCTGCAAAGTTCTGCTGAAAAGCCAACTGATAGTCTTATGGGAACTCCATTGTATGAAACTAGTTGCTTTGCTCTTGCTGCTTTTAATACTCTCTCTTTATCTTTAATTTTTGCCATTTTAATTATAATGTGTGTTGGTGTGTATCTCTTAGGGTTTTTCTTATTTGGGACTCTGTGGATCCTGGGCCTGGATGTCTGTTTCCTTCCACAGGTTAGGGAAATTTTCAGCTATTGCATCTACAAATAATTTCTCTGCCCCTTTCCTTCTCTCTTCTCCTTCTGCAACACCTATAATGTGAATGTTAGTATGCTTGATGTTGTCCTAGAGGTCTCTTAAGCTATCCTCATTTTAAAAAATTCTTTTTTCTTTCTTCTGTTCAGCTTGGGTGATTTCCACTACCCTATCTTCCAATTTGCTGATCCATTCCTCTGTATCATTTGATCTACTGTTGATTCCTTCTAGTGTATTTTTTATTTCGGTTATTGTATTCTTCACCACCTTTAGTTGTGGAAAATCTTTTCTGCTAGTCTTCAGGTTGCTCTCATAGATAGTTGCTCTGTAAATAGCTGTAATTTTTGTGTGGTCCTGGGGGGAGGTGGGCTCAGGGTCTTCCTACTCTACCATCTTGGCCACACCCCTCCCTACTTTGAAAATTTGTATATAATGGTTGAATTATGGCTAACTACTGGCAATTTGACTTGTACGTCCAACTTTGAAATTACTATGGTCATTGCCTTTAAGTATTTAGCTCAATAAATTTCTGCTTATTTGATTTCACAGCACAGTTATGAAAATCACCCAGAAAAAGTGATGCATAGCTTGTGCTGGCTCCTTAATGGAATAAAAATAAATTTTGCTTTGAATTCTTTATAACTTCCCATAAGGAAACTGGTGACATTGTGGGGTCCAGAGTGTACCCTGAAGTCACCCATGCACATGTGACACAGTGGGAATTACCCAGACTCCTGGGCACCCACTCCCAGCTAGGGAAATCACCAGAGTTGGCAAAGAGCAGAATGAGCATGTGGGGCCCCCTACTGTCCTTCTGGAAAACTGCATCTTCCTGGGCTGCACTCCAAAGCGAAATTTTTAAAAAAGGCTCTAGGTGAAGGTAGTGGCTGGAGAAAGGGGACTCCACTTGGATCACCATGTGCATTTTTTTACATATTTTAATCAATAAATATGATTTGCAAAATTATTTATATAGCAATTTGGGTAAAATTTGAATGTGGACTGGATACTAAATGATATTTGGATATTATTGCTAATGTTCTAATAATCATACTGTGGTTATGTACAGTGTCCTTATTTTAGGAGATGCATGCTGAAGTATTTAGGGGTGAAATATAATGTCTGCAACCAATTCTCAAATGGCTTTTTCTCTGATTCAGAGTTAAAGCCAAAGCCCTACAAGGCCATTTTCCCACAGAAATCCATTCTCACCTTCCGTAATGATTGATTTGTGGTTGGGAAGTAGCTGCTCAGCCCAGGACTACACTTCCCAGACTCCTAGCAGTTAAATGCCACACAGTACCCACTTCATAGTTTTAATAAGAGTGTTGGCTTGTTTGTGTTTCCAATCTAGCCACTAAAGTTGTACTCCAGAGCCACTGTAGGTTGGTGTGAGGCTCTAATGTGGAGAGTGTCATTTGAAAAGTATTATTTTGTTTTTGTTACCTTTATCAGTTTTTTCCTGATTGTAAAAAGTTCGAGAATTCTAAAAGAAGAAAATTAAAATACCCATAATTCCATCAACCTGATTAAAAACATTAACATTTATATCCTTCCAGGGCTTTCCTTTTCATGTATGCATAGAAATACATATCACAAAAGGAGAGCATACAACTCAGTTCCCTAATTTGCATTAATATGTTGTGAGCACATATACATACATATTCATAACCACACATCTTTAAGGAGTATTAATTTTTTAATTGTTTGAATATTGAAAACTCCTTGTTCCTAAGGGATGCCAGCACATGGATTTCACCTCCACTATCCAGGCCATATTAATATTGATTGTATGCTGGAGGTAAAATAGAAAACAAAACAAATCCAAAATGACAAAGGCATAGAAGAGGGTAGTAACATTTTTTTTTTTTTTGCGGTACGCGGGCCTCTCACTGTTGTGGCCTCTCCCGTTGCGGAGCACAGGCTCCGGATGCGCAGGCTCAGCGGCCATGGCTCACGGGCCCAGCCGCTCCGCGGAATGTGGGATCCTCCCCGGACCGGGGCACGAACCCGTGTCCCCTGCATCGGCAAGCGGACTCTCAACCGCTGCGCCACCAGGGAAGCCCCTAGGGTAGTAACATTTTAAGCAGAGAGAAGCTTCCCAAATGCAAGAAATCAGAAAAGTAAAGCAACCAGCATCATCTTGCAAAATATTATGGAAAAGTAATGTAAACCCACCACGTGGCCCAGTACAACAAAACCCAAACAAATAAAACCCTGAAGCTGAAGATGTGGTTCCAAATCATCGTCCAGCTCACTTCATAACTCCGTGTGTGACCTCGAGCACTTCGGATGTTTGGGACTCGGTCTCCTCATCTGTAAAGTACGGGGTTGGACTAGATGTGCCCTTAGGTCCCTCCAGCTCAAACCTTCCCTGATCCTAAGGAAACAGATCTTTTCTGACCCTTGGAGGAAAGGTCGGAACACCGAATAGCACTTTACAGGGCTTTCACTGAACTGGCCGACGACCCACCCCTCTCTTGGTCTGTTGGCCGGATAACAATGGAGCCCCTAGATGGGTCAATTTGGATGCCCAGCAGGTGCTTTGAAAAGCTACTGATTTAGGCTAAATTAGGAGGCCGGGCAAGGAGTTGCCTTGGAGAAGCCAATAGGGGTGGCAGGGGGAACTGTAAATCATTCTCTCCTCTGGACTTCTTTTCTTGTTCCCTCTCCTTTCATGACTTCCAACCCCAGGAGCCATTTTCAGGGTGAGCAGAGGAATCTGTGGCATGTTCATTTGTTTCTATGATTTGCCACAAGCAGAATTTGTTTTTTAAACTTGAATATCTAACTCTCTCTTAAAACCCCAACTTAGTAGAAAAGCTATGCTTCCCACTCTTTGCAGTAGCCTAAAACTGGAAACTCAAATGCCCGCTAAAAATAGGATGGAGAAATAACTGGTGGTATATACACAAAATGGAATGGTATACGGCAGTGAGAAGGAAGGAACTATAACTGCAAGCGACCACATGGGGGACTCTCCCAACAAGACAAGGAGCAGAAGAAGCCAGAGACTATGATTCCACTCACACAAAGTTCGGAAGTTAGAAACAGACAAAACGAATCATTCCTCCTAGAAGTTAGAACAGTTGTTACCCTTGTGGAGACCTATGACTGGAAGAGACCCTGGGGGTGGGGTCTTCCAAGGTTCCATGGTGTTCTCTTCTTGATTTCGACTCTGATTATATGTGTACTCTCACTTCGTAAAAATTCATGACACTGCATATGTGCACTTTTTATAAGTAAATAACACGTCAACAATTTTACATACATTTAAAAAAATAAGTATATGTATACAGTTAAAGGCAGGACTCACTATGGGAAATAAAAAAGATGATTACATCACAGAGAACTTTATAAAAGCTTTCCAAAGTTCAGAAACACACAAGTGGGTGGGGAGAGGGAAATCTTGGCAGTAAAATAGATTAAAAGGTCCCCATTTGTGGAATGTGAGTATGATTTAAAAAAAAAAAAAAAAAAAACCTCAACCCTCAGGAAAGTGGAAGGAAGCAGGTTTGAAGAGGAAGAGGAATTTGCAAGCAAGAATGACTCACCCAAGAACACTGACAGTCCAGCAGTGTCCTTTGTCATCTGGACTCTGAACAGAAGTCTGTGAAATTACTCGACAGTGCAGGAGAGTGAGGGAGTGTGCCCTGGAACATTACTCACTCAGATTGGTTTCTGCCCTGTGGTAGATCAACACTTATATCCCACATATACTCCCGGTTCCCACTTGAAAATGGTCCATATACCACTTGTGATTATTACTGTGATTCTAACATCCTTCAGATTGGGTGCTAGGTCCATATTGCCAAATCTTGTCAGAATCTAAAGCAGCAGTACTTTGACTATAATGTAAATCAGAAGCCTTTGGGGAACTTCTTAAAAACACAGATTTCTTTAAGCAATGATTCTGATTCAGTAGGTCACAGGTGAAACCCAAGATCTTCATTGTAACAAATCTCCCCTACCCGCCCTCCCCCATCTGCTGAAAGATTCTGGATTTTATCCTAGGCAGTGTGGTGATGGTTAATTTTATGTGTCAGCTCGACTGGGCCACAGAGCTCGAGATATTTGGTTAAACATTATTGAGGGTGTTTGTGGAAGAGTTTAACATTTGAATGGGTAGACTGAGTACAGGAAAGAGCCCTGGGTGATGGCGGCAGGAGCACCTGGATACTTGGCTGTTCGGTATCAGCTACCACCTCCACAGGGAAGGTGTTTCCACCCAGGTGTGCAGTAATGGCAACACAAACAACACTGTGATGCTATAAAGAAGGAAGCTCCTTGACCCCAGGATAGCACACCTGGCAGGTGACCTTGCACAGGATCACATGGCCACTAATCACTTACCTCATTCTAATGACCACGACAGAAAACAATCAAAGTGTTCTCCTCCCTGGAGCTGCAGAATCTCCATTGCAAACTAGCCCAGCCCTTCCCTTCTCCACTTGCTCTGATCTCTTTTCCACACAGCTGGAGGCCCACAATGCCACTCTGATCAGCTTCTTTCCTTTTCTGTTTTTTTTTTTTTTAATGACAAAAGTAACACATTAATTTTATTAAAGACACAAAGGATACAAAAAGATAGAGGACAAATGTGAAAGTCCCTCATTCCTCCTCACCACTCCCCCAGCACTTTATTCTTCTTGGTTCCCTTTCTGTACATACATCGACATGTAGGTAGATATGCATCTGTAGCTTGTTTTCTGGAAGGCATTTAATTGTATTCTATGCCTGGTTCTGCAATCTGCATTTGTCATTCACTGGAATGTAGTTCTCGGTGTTGTAAATTTGTGGGGTCCTCTGATGTAGTCATACGTATGCATTTACATGTTGAAGTCCACATTTATATATACAAGTTATTTCCTTTAATAATTTCTATTATTTTATACACAAATAATTATATATAATTTTCCCTTTATATTGTATTGGCCTTTTAAAATTATATAAATAGGTAAGTTATTGATGAATTTCATTTCAGGATAGGAAAAAGAGCATTACAATTTTTTTTTTTTGCGGTACGCGGGCCTCTCACTGCTCTGGCCTCTCCCATTGCGGAGTACGGGCTCCGGACGCGCAGGCTCAGCGGCCATGGCTCACGGGCCAAGCAGCTCCGCGGCATGTGGGATCCTCCCAGACCAGGGCACGAACCCGCGTCCCCTGCATTGGCAAGAGGACTCCCAACCACTGCGCCACCAGGGAAGCCCTACAATACTTTTTAAAAAGGGTCATAATCCAATAGTTGGGAACTGTACACATTTCTTTCTTTTTAAATTCTGCACAGTAATTCATAACGTGAAGGCACTTTTTTTTATCACCCAGACATTTGGGTGTTTCCCAACAGTCCTGCCATGGACATCGCAGACCCTTACCCTCATTGCCTGCATTGTCCTCAAGTGAGAATCCTCCCCTTGAGTGAAAGAGCTGCCACGCTTTACAAAAAGAGAGCTTTGGAGCTGGCTGTTTCTAAGTCAGGGAGGGCATGTGGTTACAAATAACAGAGACCAACTCGGGCTCACTTCAGCAGAAAAGGAATGCAGGGTGTTCAGTGGTAGCTCACAGAGTGGATAGGACTGTGGGAGAACCGGGATGGAAAATTGAGCAGGAACCCCCGGAGGTGAAAGGCGGAGGGAGAACTCAGCCAGATCCTGCCGCAGCAGGAGGCCCGGAGGGAGACTGCTGCCACTGGACGCTGGTGGGCGCTGCTCCTGACCCTTGACGCTGCTGCTCTGGAAATAATCTCCAGGGGCTTCCCGGGCTTCCCTGGTGGCACAGTGGTTGAGAATCTGCCTGCCAATTCAGGGGACACGGGTTCGAGCTCTGGCCTGGGAAGATCCCACATGCCGCGGAGCAACTAGGCCCGTGAGCACAACTACTGAGCCTGCGCGTCTGGAGCCTGTGCTCCGCAACAAGAGAGGCCACGACAGTGAGAGACTCGCGCACCGCGATGAAGAGTGGCCCCCGCTTGCCGCAACTAGAGAAAGCCCTCGCATAGAAACGAAGAGCCAACACAGCCAAAAATAAATAAATAAAATAAAACAAAATAAATAATAATAATCTCCAGTTCTCCAGACATCCCTGTGCCGCACCCTCAAAAGTCAGAGCCCCTGAGTGAGAATAACTGACTGGATGAGCCTGTGTCATACGTCAGTGCCCTGGCTGCCAAGGAAGAAGAAAGGGGACTATCTGGGCCTCCCACCATTCCGCCCACCAGCTCGCAGGGTAGAGCACCTCGCACTGTCCCACATTTCCTTAGGAAGCTGGAACCCATGCCAGGAGGGCCACCGCGCCGCGGGAAGGAATTAGCAAACAAGGAAACACTGAACTGTCTTCTCCTTCCTCTAGATTTGCTCTTTCTTATCTTTCTCCACCAACCTTTTCACGTAGATACAAACTATTCTGTGCGCTATGGGAAGCAGGGAACGGAAAGTGTGGTGGGCTGAATAATGGCCCCCAAGATATCAGATCTTAACCCCTGACACATGTAAATGTTACTTTCTAAGGAAAGGGAGTCTTTGCAGATGTGGTTAAGTTAATGTTCTTGCCATGGAGAAGTTATTCTGGGTTATCCAGGTGGGCCCTTAATGCCATCACAGGTGTCCTTACACAAGAGAGGCAAAGAGAGATGAGACTCATACAGAAGAGGAGCCAGCGATGTGACCACGGAGGCAGAGGCTGGAGTGATGTGGGCACAGACCAGGGAATGCCACTGGCCACCACGGGCTGGATGAGACAAGGAACAGATTCTCTCCTAGAGCTTCCTCAGGGGGAACCATCCTGCCGACACCTTGATCTCCAGCAAGGGGTACTGATTTCAGGCTTCTGCCCTTCATAACTGTGAGAGAATGTATTTCTGTTGTTTTAAGCCTCCGAGTTTGTGGTAATTTGTTATAGCAGCCATAGGAAACTTATACAGATTTTGAAGAAGATATGAAAGTATTCGTATCTCTAAAACAAATATTCATATCTTTCAAAGAAAATGGAAGGAAAGGAGAGAGAAAAGAAAAGAAAAGGAGAGGAGAAGAAAAGGAAGGAAGGAAAGGAGAAAAGAAAGAAGGAAGGAAAGGAGGGAGGAAGGAAGGAAGGAAAACAGAAAAAAGAAAAGGAAAGAAAAAGGCAAAAACCAAGCCAGGCAGTTGGTGAGCTAATGAATGCAGCAGCATTAGTCATCTTTCACACAAAAGAGTGAAAGGCAAAGAAGTTAATCCTGAAAACCATTTGTCTTTTGAAAATAAATTCAGGATTAGAATGGGACAGACTGAGTAACACAGGCAAAAGTAATACCTCTGCTAATCCATCTGAACAGGGTATATAATCTGACAAATACAGCAGGAGGTACTACAGGAAGTTTGTATTTCTCTCCTGCTGAGATGATTTTCTTTAAAAAGAGAGAGAGGGATGCAGGCTAAATAAACTGGATGACTCAGGAAATGAATTTGTTTTCAGATAATTGCTTCCTAACGTAGCGATGATGTGACTATTAGTCATTCCAATAGCAGTTCCATATAGACAGCAAATAAGGTAGAACACAAAGTCTGCTCCACCCACAGCGATAACTCCGGTGGGAAAAAGTTCCCCATGAAGCCCACGGAACTGATGTGGAGACGCTTTTTTGTCAGAGTGATGCTGTGAAAAACCCTGAAATTGGAGTGGACGGAACAGCTCTAGACATTTGCTTCCTGTTGTGTCTTGTTGCTGCTGTGAAATGGGGCACTAAGGTAAAGCAGACGTGCATCTGGGGAGAAAGGGTGCCAGGAGTGTGATGTCACTGGCAGCCAATCAGAACCCTTGCTTTCAGCCTCACAGGGACTTACAGGGCAACAGGACTCAAGCACTGAAAGGCCTTTGTCTCTAATCAAGGTCAGCCTGGGTTGAGCTCCCTCTGTGTGCTCAGGTGGTGCTGGCAGGCCACTGCAGAGGGCAAAGGAGTCGGAAAAGACTCAGAGCCTGTTCCCCATCGAGATGTACAGATAAAACATACCCAATTAAAGAGTGATGAGAATGAAACACATGAAAAAGTATTATACTGACCTGATACAGGGCTCAACCCCACGTGCTTAAAAATCTGCAGATGGGGGGACTTGCGTGGTGGCGCAGTGGTTAAGAATCCGCTTGCCAATTCAGGGGACACGGGTTCGAGCCCTGGTCTGGGAAGATCCCACATGCCGCGGAGCAACTAAGCCCGTGCGCCACAACTACTGAAGCCCATGCGCCTAGAGCCCAAGCTCCGCAACAAGAGAAGCCACCGCAGTGAGAAGCCCGCGCACTGCAATGAAGGGTAGCCCCCCTCACCACAACTAGGGAAAGCCCACGCGCAGCAACGAAGATCCAACACAGCCAAATGAATAAATAATTAATTTAAAAAAAATCTGTGGATAGGAATAAATATATTCTTTTCATGAGTTAGCATGTGGTTCCCAGGCTTTGAGAAAGGTGCCTTTAGACACGGGCTTGTTCTGCTATGGGACTTGGCTGTTTAATCAGTGAATAAATCACCTATGTGCACAGCTTTGTGCTGAAAGCCCAGAGGAAATCTATAGGATCCCTGATCCTAAAGGCCAGCTGGGAAAATTAGACAGCCAAGCGACATCAGTACGCAATGCAATAGAAGCAAATTATGTCCTCCTGGCTGTTGCTGCTGTAGGAGTTCATTTATTTATTCAACTAATATTTATTTTTATTTTTAAAAAGTGTTTATATAATTTTTAAAGGTTACTTTCCATTTACAGTTATTACAAAATACTGGCTATATTCCCTGTGTTGTACAATACATCTTTGAGCCTATCTTACACCCAATAGTTTCTACCTTCCACTCCCCCACCCCTGTATTGCCCCCTCCCCTTCCCTCACCCCACTGCTAACCACTAATTTTTTCTCTGTATCTGAGTCTGCTGCTTTTTTTGTTAAATTCAATAGTTCTATTTTTTAGATTCCACATATAAGTGAAATCATACAGTATTTGTCTTTCTTTGTCTGACTTATTTCTCTTAGCGTAATGCCCTCCAAGTCCATCCATGCTGCAAATGGCAAAATTTTGTTCTTTTTTATGGCTGAGTCGTATTCCATTGTATATGTATATACCACATGTTCTTTACCCATTCATCTGTTGATGGACACTTAGGTTGCTTCCATATCTTGGCTATTATAAATAATGCTGCTATGAACACTGGGGTGCATTCAGCTAATAGTTATTGAGTGTCTGTTCAGTGCCAAGCACTCTTCTGGGCACTGGGATACAGCAATGAACAAACCAAACCCAATCTCTGCCTCGTAGAGCTTACATCCTAATGTAGGGTTTGGAAAAGTCAGACACATTTGAGATACTACTAGACACCAAGGGGGAGATCAGATTTATGAGGCTGGAGCTCAGGGGAGAGACCTGGGCCAGAGTTCAGAGAAGGGTGACCTCAGTGTGGGCTGGGAATGCTTCAAGGCTTGCATGGGACCTTGAAGGATGGTCAGAATTTGGAAGGACCAAGAGGAACTGGAGAGAATTTTGGAAGCAGAACAAACTGACCGAGAACACAGGAAGGCAGACACAGGGTGACTGAGTCGGGATGCGGGGGGCAGAGGTGGGAGAGGTGAGTTATTGGAGGAAAGAGGGGAGGGTCAGGCTGGGGAGGGCTGGAAGGTCAGGGAGAGTTTGGCTTTGTGGCACTGGCTTAGCGCAAATGTGGACAGTGAGTGCAGGTCTGGGCAGTGAGGAACCAGGCGACAGCAAGTTTCTGAAGCCACTTTGACTAGTTCTCCTCCAGCAGCCCCAGCCCCTCCCATTTCACCCATTGCCTTGTTTCCTCACTTCTCTGCTTTTCATCAGTTTCCTCTTTCTGATTCATTTTATTCATCCCCATCAGTCTTCTTCCTCTTTCCCCTCCATATGTTCTTTGAGGTTCCTTTCCTGCCCCTTTTTATTATTTTTATTTATTTTTTATTTTTTTTTTGCGGTACGCGGGCCTCTCACTGCTGTGGCCTCTCCCGCTGCGGAGCACAGGCTCCGGACGCACAGGCTCAGCGGCCATGGCTCACAGGCCCAGCCGCTCCGCAGCATGTGGGACCCTCCCGGATCGGGGCACGAACCCGTGTCCCCTGCATCGGCAGGCAGACTCTCAACCACTGTGCCACCAGGGAAGCCCCTGTTTATTAATTTTTAAACCACTTATAAAGCAATTCTTTTATTTTATTTTTTATTTTTGGCCACACCGTCCGGCATGCAGGATCTTAGTTACCCGACCAGGGATCGAACACACACCCCCTGCAGTGGAAGTGCGGAGTCTTAACCACTGGACCATCAGGGAAGTCCCCTTGCCCCTTTTATTTTATTCTTGCCTCCCTACATCCCATAATGAATGAGAAGAATCAGTAAAGCAAAAAAATTATCCTGACCAAGCAATGATGGGAGAGACTTCCCTGGTGGTGCAGTGGTTAAGAATCCACCTGCCAAGGCAGGGGACACGGGTTCGAGCCCTGGTCCAGGAAGATCCTGCATACCACAGAGCAACTAAGCCTGTGCACCACAACTACTGAGCCTGCGCTCTAGAGCCCGTGAGCCACAGCTACTGAGCCCGCATGCCACAACTACTGAAGCCCACGCACATAGAGCCTGTGCTCCGCAACAAGAGAATCCACCGCAGTGAGAAGCCTGTGCACCACAACAAAGAGTAGCCCCCGCCCACCGCAACTAGAGAAAGTCTGCCGGCAGCAGCGAAGCCCCAGTGCAGCCAAAACTTAAAGAAAAAAAAAAAGAATGATGGGAAAGGAAGGGGTTTGTTTCAACCCTTGACAGAGAATTAGCTTTGTGTTAATTCTCTCAAACTGAATAGGATCTCCCAGGCCCCTGAGCTTGCCTTTGTGTGTGATGTAATCAGATCCTAAAACACAACCTCGGAAACAGCTGCTCTTTTCAAAACACGAAGAATATATGTTAAGACAATAGACATGTGAACTTCATCGTTAACTGTGCAGAGAGAGGAATGTGAGAGAAGAATGCATATGAATCAGTATACTGGTGTTTTTGAAGTTGCCTTAACAGTCTTATAAATTATATTCTTTGTGTGTACAGTTCAGATAAGTTTGATCTTATAATAGTGAAGGACTTAGTAGGAAATGCATGTTTCCTCATGCTTTATTTATTTTTTTCCTCTAAAAGTAAAGCAAGCTCATTCAAATATACTTGGAAAATACGGAAAATAATAAGGAAGAAAATAACCATCAACTATTCCATCATTCAGAGATGATCAGAATGAACCCGTTTTTGCCACACAACAGCCAACTTCACAATCTAAACAGTCGACAGCAACAAACATTAATTTTCTCTTTCCTGGGTCCAGTGAGGCTCTGGGTTCTCAGCTGAGCTGGGCTGGGCTTGGGTTCAGGCTGAGTTGGTTTAAGTCTGATCACCTGCATGTGTCTCCTCATTTTCCTCAGACCAGCACCCCATGGGAGATCACAAGAATGCAAGAGGGTAGGCAGAAAAACATGATGCCTCTTGAGGGCTTCACTTGAAACTAGTGTAGTGGAACTGCCACTCACACTCCATTGGCCAGAGCAAGCCATGTGGCCGAGCCGATGTGGATGGGGTAGAGAACGGCACCTTGCCTGCCCTAGAGCACTGTACGTTACACAGCAGGTAAGAGTGGAGAGCTACGGTTATCATACTGGTGTATTTCCTTCCAGGCTTTTTTATGCATACTGTACATGGTTAAATAATTATATAAAAATAATCTTATACCTTTTGCATTCATCGCCTTTTCCCTGTATTCGCCTCAGCTTCCTCTTTCAGGTTCATCTTCTTCATTCCCACCTGTCTTCTTCCTCTTTCCCATCTGCTTCCTCCTTCCCTTGCCCTGAAGCTTCCCCTCCTGGAACCCCCATATTTTATTCTCCCCCTGGGTCCCCTAGTGACTGGAAAAACAAATGAAAAAATCAAGGAACTGATTTGCTTTTAATTTAGAAGGATAAGGTAAGAAGTCTGATAACTGAATTCAATAACATGCTGGCAAAATTGTAGAGATCTCGTAAATATCTGGTATATAACAGGCAAGTAGAAGAGCTACATTCTTCTGGTGCCACATTGCAAGGTTAAGTGGGCAGTAGGCTTACCAGTATTAGCACTGTTGGCTGTTGGGTTTTCCTTATTTTGTGAGTTAATAGGTGAATTAATACTGTTCTACAAAGGTAGACCTGAGGGTAAATGCATAATAGTAACGTAAAGGCAAATTAGGAGAAAGCAATGATAGCAGCTTAGCAAAGCTGAGTCAATATCAATCAGATACTCTGCTGTTTTAGAAACAGTAATGATAGGGAATTCCCTGGTGGTCCAGCGGTTTAAGACTCTGCGCTTCCACTGCTGGGGGCCCAGATTCAATCCCTGGTTAGGGAACTAAGATCCTGAAAGCTGTGTGGCTTGGCCAAAAAAAATAAAATAAAATAAAATAATAGAAATGCTGTTGCACTAGACAGCAATATATACATATATATCTAGAATAAATACATATAAAATAAATAAGTAGGCAGCCCTAATAAAATCCCTCTCTTAACCACAGAAAGCAACCCGTCTATCAAGTGGATTAGTTCTAAATATGTTAGTTCTAAAAAAGAAGGCAGTCACTCCACCTCCAAGTCAGAAGGATAGTCATCTAGACAGCTGTTACATATGGGAGATGTTTAAAATAAAGATGTCACAGAGAAGACTGCACTTGCTAGTGCCCAGAGGTGGGTAACATACAGATATGGGTGCCCTCGGCAAGTTACTTAACCAGGACTTTGAACATCAATTTCTTCATCTATAAAATGAGGAGGTTGGATAAGGCCATTGGCTTATTGTCACTGAGCATACAGTGTAAAGCAATGTGCCTGAGTTGGGTGTGTCACAGAGAATGGGCAGGAGATAGTCCTGGACCTCATTCATTCATTCAGTTGGTCAGTCAGTCCCTTAATGCGTGGCTCTTACTCAGTGACAGACATTGAGTATACAGCAGTGAACATAATAAATACATTCTCTGATCTGACAATCCCCATTCTGACTTGAACTGGAAGCTTTTTTTTTTTTTTTGCGGTACGCAGTCCTCTCACTGTTGTGGCCTCTCCCGTTGCGGAGCACAGGCTCCGGACGCGCAGGCTCAGCAGCCATGGCTTACGGGCCCAGCCGCTCCGTGGCATGTGGAATCTTCCCGGACCGGGGCACGAACCCGCGTCCCCTGCATCGGCAGGTGGACTCTCAACCACTGGCCCACCAGGGAGGCCCTGACAATCCCCATTCTGATGAAGGAGACAGGTAAGCAGGCAATTATAAACCATTAAGATGCATGTTATAAAAGGGAAATTGAAGGAGGTTATGGATAAAAGAGAGACAGCTAATAATTCTAACAGGCACTGTGCTAAGGTATTCATTTCTCATTTAACTGTTCACCCAGTCTTATAGAAGAGAAGAGTGAGGGGTTAGATCACAGCTTTGCAAACCTTAAAGTTCTATGAACTGCCTTTGGATCTTGCTAAAATTCAGGTCCTGATTCAGCAGGTCTGAGATTCTGCATGTCTAACAAGCTCCCACTCTGAACAGCAGGAACCAGAGAGCTTGGGTCCTCACCCAAGGTCGCCCCCTGGGGACGGTCAGTGCCGGGCTTAGCTTCAGTCTGACCCCAATGCCTGTGCCTTTATCACCTCTCAGAGATCATGCCCCAAGAGCTCTTGCTGCTCTAAAAGTCTGATTCCTGGGACTTCTCTGGTGGCAGAGTGGTTAAGAATCCGCCTGCCAATGCAGGGGACACAGGTTCGAGCCCTGGTCCAGGAAGATCCCACATGCCGTGGGGCAACTAAGCCCGTGTGCCACAACTACTGAGCCTGCGCTCTAGAGCCCGCAAGCCACAACTTCTAAGCCCGTGCACCTACAGCCCGAGCTCTGCAACAAGAGAAGCCACAGCAATGAGAAGCCCGAGCACTGCAACAAAGAGTAGCCCCCGCTCACAGCAACTAGAGAAAGCCCATGCACAGGAACGAAGACTCAACGCATCCAAAAATGAATAATTTTTAAAAAATTCAAAAAAAAAAGAAACTAAATAATAATTTAAAAAATTAAAAATAAAATTCTGATTCCCATGCAAGGTTAGTTTGAGAAATGCAAATAAAATAATAGCAATAGAAGTTTTTCTTGTGCCCCAGCTACCCCCTAATGGAGGAGTAGTTGGGAATGTCTGGGTATTCCCTCAGGGCAGGGGACACTCCTGGCACAAGGCAAGCTTCTGTCACCTGTGTGACACTCAAACAGGTCCCTTCTGTGGCCTGGAAGTGTTAAAACACACCCACTGGTGGCCCGGCCCTAAGACCTGCCCCAGAACTGGAGCAAATGAACAAAGAAGTTGTCATAAAAATAGTCACATATTGAGCCCTTAACTGTGTGTCTGGCACTTAACATTTAATTCTTACCATAACCCTAGGAGGTGAGACTATTATCATCATCTTCACTCTGCAAATAAGGAAGCAGAGGTTAAATAACTTACCCAAAGTAACACAGCTAGACAAAGGCAGAACCAGCATGGAGAACCAAGGCCGAGCCTTTTTGTAGGCTTATGCCTTATGTAGCATTGCTTCTAATTAATCATTCCAGCTGATTAGGAAAAGAAGGCAGCTCTGGGCCAAAGGGTTCCTTTACACACTCCCACAAAACACACTCCCATCAGCTATGACTTACAAATACCTAATTGTTTATGTAACCATATATGAAATGCCTACCTCTCTTCCCTAACCCTAGTCTGAGAAAATGACCTGCCAAGTAGTAAAAAAGATACAGCTTTGGGAACCATGAATTAACTCGTAATTAGAACAACTTAATGCCTCTCTGTTCATTCTAGGCCTGTTTGTTTATGATCCGTGCCTTCCAGGAACTTGAACTGTCATTTAAGAGAGAATTTACAGGGCTTCCCTGGTGGCGCAGTGGTTGAGAGTCCGCCTGCCGATGCAGGGCACATGGGTTCATGCCCCGGTCCGGGAAGATCCCACATGCCGCGGAGTGGCTAGGCCCGTGAGCCATGGCCGCTGGGCCTGCGCGTCTGGAACCTGTGCTCCGCAACGGGAGAGGCCACAACAGTGAGAGGCCCGCGTACCACAAAAAAAAAAAAAAAGAGAGAGAGAATTTACATATATGACAGAATTAGAAAATGAAACACAGTACCACATAAAGTAGTAAATCATATCAAAGGCTTAAACTGTGAGATATAACAGCTATTGTTCATTGATCATGATCTACGTGCTTTCTTTTTTTCTGTGTGCTTTCATTAAATCTTCCCAACAGCCCTCTGAAGGAGGTTATTATTATCCCTATTTTATAGGTGAGGGAACAGATGCTCAGATAGACAGTTATTGGGCCAAGGCCAGACAGCTAGTAAGTAGGAAACCTGGGTTTGAACCAGGAAGTCTGACCCCAGCCCTTACACCCCACCGCATCACCACATGGCAGTGCTTTACGACCTCTCTCTCAAACCAACCCTCCATGCAGTGTGTCTGCCAAGAGAGGACAGATGTGCATTGCTTGGAATTATAAAGAAAGGCCTCATGAAGAAAATAGTATTTGATAAAACTCGTGCCGATAAATCAACCACAACTTACCCTTATCAACCATTGAGTACAGTATTAGAATGTTGTAAATAGACAATAAATACTTTTTGAGCTGAAATATTCTGCTTAACTAAGAGTTAGCTATCAAAGGATAGCTGTGTGTGTGTGTGTGTGTGTGTGTGTGTGTGCGCGCGCACACGTGTGTGTGTGTGTGTAGAAATGAGAGGGTAGGGAATAGTGGTTGGAGAGCATGGCATGAGCAAAGCTTTGCCAAGAATAAGCTCAGCCTGTCTCTGGGAAATTGTGAAAAAGCCAGCCTGTCAACAGTGGAGAGTTCATTCAGTCATGAAATGCCAGGCACTGTGTTAGGTGTTAGGGGTACAAAGATAGGTCAGACACAACCCCAGCCTTCAAATGCTTCACAGTCATGGTTGGGGGGAGGGGCTTGTTGGGGAGGAGACAGACAGGTCCAGATGGGGCCACATAAGCTTATAAATGGCTTAAGAAGGGTCTGGTAAAGAGCCGAGGGTGCAAAGAGGGAGACCCGGTGGGGAAAGGGAGAGAGAAGTTGAGCAAGGATGGTCAGGGCCCTATAGGCAGAGGTGAAGAGGGCAAGGGGGGGGGGTAGGCGAGGGAGGGTAAGAAGGTCCTTAGCTGCAATACCCTCTGGTCATTTCAGTGACCCCTGAAGCCTGGCCGGACTCCTCTGTTGCACAAGCACACTCAGGCCATGAACAGATGCTTTCACACAAGATCCTTTTGTCAGATTAACAGGGCAGCTGTTTTCTGTGTTTTCAGGCGACTTCCAGGAAACACTTCTGTGTACGCTTTTCTTTTAACTCCCAGTGACCTAGTTGTAGAGAGAAATAGGAAAACTAGTCATGCTCCTAACATTTCTGCATAAAGAAAGTCTTCTTCAGCATCAGAAGTCGCTCCGTAAATCTTTTTGGAGCGTCTCCACGTGCCACGTGGTGTCCGAGGTGCTGAGATACAGCGGTGAACAAAATCCCTGACTTCATGGAGCTGACGTGCAAGTGGGGGCCACAGTCAGCCCCCAAACAACACACAGATGTACAATATGTGAGGGCGTGACATGGACAGGAAAAGAAAGCAGGGTAGGGGGCGGGGTGACATTGGGGAGGGCCATTGTGTGGAGGACATCAGGGGAGGCCACACTGACAAAGTGACAGTGGATCAAAGACCCGCAGCGGGTGAGGCGGTGAGTACATGGCTCAATCATGGTGCGGGAAGAAGAAACCCAAGTGGGAGAGTGCTCAGTGTATTCTAGAAATAGCAAGGAGGCCCGTGTGGCTGGAGCCGACCAAGAGAGGGGAGAGGCCAGGAGCTAGACCCTGCGGGAGGGGGCTTTCCTCTGCCTGAGATGGGAGCCTTGGAGAGTTTGAACAAAGACAGTTCAGGGTCTGGTGTCCTTTTTTTTTTTTTTTTCTTTTTTCTGGTGTCCTTTTAAAGGATCACTCTGGCTTTTGAGTGGGAAATAGAATGCTGGAGACAGAGTGGCCAAAGGGAAATCAGTAGAAGACTATTGCCACAGCCCAGGTAAAGGAGGATGGGAATTCGGGCTAGGGTGGCAGCAAGCGGAAGTTGTGAGATGCGATCTTATTCCGGAGGTTTTGAAATCCAAAAGGATTTGTTGATGGATTGGATGAATAGTCAAGGATGATTTGAATTCTAAGGTTTTTGGCCAGAATAACTGGAAAGAATTACTAATTAAGATGGAGAAGATTTCTTGAGGTTAGAATTAGAAAGTTTGGTTTTGGACATATTAGTTTGAGTTGCCTATCAGGAGATACAAGCCCTGAGTTCAGAAGAGAGGCCAGAGCTGCGGACCATAGTTATTAAAGTGAGGATGGTAATTAAAGCCACGGGACTGGGTGAGATCACCAGGGCATTGAGGGCAGGCGGAAAAGAGGTGTGGTCCTCAGGGAATGCCAGTGTATGGAGGACGACCAGGGAGGGGAGGAGGGGAACCAGGAGAGAGTAGCATCTTGGAAGCCAATTGCTGCTGAGAGAGGAGGAAGCTAAGGACTAGGGTCAACACTTGGATTTGGCAATGGAAGGTCACTGGGGACCTAGACAGAAACCTGTTTAGATGGAGCAATGGGGATGGAAGGCTGGTGTTCCCATAAGGGTTCAAGGAAACATGTGGGAGGAGAGGACAAGGTAAGAGTGCACATCTCTTTTAAGGAATTTTGTGTAAAATGCAGCCAAGAATGGAATTGGAGAGACATCAAGAAGGAAGACATTATTTCATAGTTTTAGGCAGTGGAAACAAATGAGAGGAAAAGTTAACCATGCAGAGGAGAGGAGGGGGGATTGCTGGAGCGACGTGTCCTTAAGTTGTTGAGAGGGGATGGGACCCAGTTCATAGGTGCAGGGGTTGGTGTAGATGGGGGCGTGGGCAGTTCACCCATTGTCAGAAGAGGGAGGGCAGAGTACATGGCAGGTAGATGCATTGGTGGAACATGTGAACGTTCTCCTCTGATCGCTTCTCTTTTCTTCCTGCTGTTTGCATGTAGTAATGGTGCTCTGTTTTCATCAATTCTAAAATGCAATTTTTCATATTGTAGCTTCTATGAAGTATATCTTGGAGTATATCTTAAAATCAATGGCATGTTTCATTGTTGGTTTTTATTCCTTCTCAGCGCTACATACGATATAGATGACTTGGATTCAGTGAACATCACTCTACTTTGGTCCCCACTAGAGTTCTGCACTGGGGAGGGCCAAGCAGGGTCCCGCAAATGCTGATTGCCTTGTGAGTTGAGGGGGAGAGGTCGACATTTTCAGGAAGAAATTTGGGGCTGGAGCTAGCTCTCTGTTACACATGCGTCCAGCCCAAGCCTCTGCAGAAGGATCAGGTGCCTGGAGAGCAGAGGAAGGAGGCTGGCTCTCTGCCCACAAGCCACAGAGCTATCTGGGCTGCTGACTGTTTTCCCCAGGGGAGTGTGGGAGACCGAGGACACTTGGCTCACACCTGGACCTGGGCAGATACTCCCGACTCAAGAGACCAAATGCTTCCTCCAAGTAAATAAGTTCGGGGCCCTACATCCTGTGCGGTGAACACAAGGAGAAGTCCGGGGGTCTGAGAACAGGGAACTGTGTCACGGCATAGCTCCAGGGGTCACTTTGGTTCCGTTGACTGCTAGCAGCTGTGCCTTTTATTGCTTGCGTGGGTGGAGCCGGAGCTGCAGCCTTCCTTCTCTGTAGTGGGGAGTCTAGGAAGGGTTTGAGAGGGTCCCTTTATCCAGAGAGTTGACTGTTTACTATATGCTGCGCTAAGCACTGGATGTACAATAAGCAAATCCAGAACAGGGCCTTGCTCTCAGAGCATATATCTAGTCAGGGAGATGCATTAATAAAATAATATCTATTTTGGGGGCTTCCCTGGTGGCGCAGTGGTTGAGAGTCCGCCTGCCGATGCAGGGGACACGGGTTCGTGCCCCGGTCCGGGAGGATCCCACATGCCGCGGAGCGGCTGGGCCCGTGAGCCATGGCCGCTGAGCCTGCGCGTCCGAAGCCTGTGCTCCGCAACGGGAGAGGCCACAACAATGAGAGGCCCACGTACCGCAAAAAAAAAAAAAAATCTATTTTGGGACTTGCCTGGTGGTCCAATGGTTAGGACTCCACGCTTCCACTGCGGGGGGGGGGGGGGGGGGCACGGGTTCAATCCCTGGTCAGGAAACTAATATCCTGCAAGCCACTAGGCATGGCCAAAATAATAATAATATAATAATAATAATATCTATTTTTAAAACGTTAAAGAAACTATGTACCAGGACCTGTTCTAAGTATTCGATAAAGATTTAACTCCCATAGTTTGTACAGTATGTAAGAACCCGCTGCTATTACTATTTGTCCTGCTTTACAGATAAGAAGAACTCAGGCACAGAGAGGTTAATTATCTTGCCCAAGGTCACACAGCTCATAAGAGGTGAAGTCAAGATTCAAACCCAAGCAATTTTGCCCAGAAGTCCTAGCTCTTAACTGGTGAGGCCCTGCTGCCTCTCAGTTATTTTATCTAGCTCAGTTATTCAGAAATAAAACTCCCTCTGGAAATGGAAATGAGGGATTTTAGCATCTGATAAACCAGGCTTGAGGCCTGTTTGGGGAGCCTGCTGGGCCTGGAGCAGTAAGCAGTTTGCATCGGGTGCTTGTGGGATATCTTGAACTCTGGGCTTCTCTTCCCGTCTTCCTCTCCCAGCTCTCTCCTCTGTTGCCTTCTCCACCTCCTTCCCGCACAGCATCTCAGATGCTTTCACATGGCTTTACTGTTTGGGGCCCCGGGTATGTTTTTTCTTCGACCCGTGCAGCTGCAGTGTCATGGGCTAACTCAATATGGCAGAGAACCCTGCCCAAGAGAGGCCCCAGTCTTTGTGGTGCTGTCGGGGAGGAGGGGCAGGGAGAAATGGGAAATCAGATTTTAAGAACAGAAGCAGTTCTAGGGGACTCCCCTGGCGGTCCAGTGGTTAAGACTTCGCCTTCCAATGCAGGGAGTGCGGGTTCGATCCCTGGTCAGGGAGCTAGGATCCCACATGCCTCGTGGCCAAAAAGCCAAAACATAAAACAGAAGCAATATTGTAACAAATTCAATAAAGACTTAAAAAATGGTCCACATCAAAAAAATCTTAAAAAAAAAAAAGAATAGAAGCAGCTCTAGACCAAGACTTTGTCTACCCAGGGCAGTGGCATAGAGTCCTTGCAAAATCTTGTCTCTTCCATTGGCCAGTTCAAGGGGCTGCGAGATATTCAGGACTCGACATTATCACTATAAAATTGAACGTTATCCTTCAGACTTTACCAAAAGCCCTTTCACTGTCCCGATCTCCTCTGGCTCCAGCAGCAACCCTGGGAGGGAGGTATCCCCGGGAGGAAGGTGTTCCCGGGCGAACACAGCCAGCTCCCAAAAGGTCTTCAAAGCCACAGTGAGCTTGGCGGACGCTGAAACCCCAGCTCCAAATGGTGAGTTATTTGCATTTCTAGAGTGAGTTTCATTTCAAAATAACTGGGGCCTGTAGAGCTGGCGGGACGGAGCTGGGATTCTTTGTGCTTTAAACTCCATATTCGTCCACTCCATCTTTTTCCCCTCTCAGAAGAGCAGGACAAGACAGTTGCACATTCAGTGCCTGGTTGCAGTTCTTCGAGAACCAAAACCTGAATCCCTGGACACACCTACGTGCCATCCTTGGGCTCCAAAGCCAAAAATGGGCCTGATTTTTCCCCTAAGAAATAAACACCTAATTTCTAATTAGAGTGCAAAAAATTCAGGGAAGCTTCTGGAAACTCAAGCTGTAGTATTACTAGGGATGCCTCTGCTATCAGATTATGAGTTTGGCCTCTGTTTCTGAAACTGCTTCTGAAACATGCTATTTCTGACAAGAAGACAATACTAGTCTCTATTTTGTGAGATGGAGTGAGGGTTAAGTGAGGTAATAATTGAACATTTCCTAGGACAGTAATTTTTTTCTTTCCCAAATTATTATGCTTTCTATTGAGTTGGCCAAAATGTTCATTCAGGGTTTCCGTAAGATGTTATGGAAACACCCAAACGAACTTTGGGGCCAACCTAGTATATTGGGCCAAAGATAGAAGTAGCTAAGAACATGGGAAGTTTTATAAATAGAATGACTTTGGGCTTTAGCTGGGATAGCAACTGGATTCAGCCCCTTCTTAGGGTCCAGGAGATAACTGGATTCTTGAAGTCAGGCTGACGTCAGAGCAATTAGGCTCCCCGCCCCCGTCCGGCCCAGCAGGCTGAGCACAGCTCTAAAGGCTCTGTGGGTGTTCTGCCGGCACATCCTTCAAATGCTAATGAGAAGCTCACAAATGCTAAACAGCAGGACCAAACTAGTTTCTGCTGCCCCGAGCAGCTGAGAATTATGGCCTCACTCTTTCCCAGATTTCCCAGGCCGTCCTCCCTCTAGGTTCCCACCAGCTGCGCTTAAACTGCCAAGAAATAACTTTCTGGGCTCACAGGCTCTCTGGGCCTCTGTCCCCCCATTTGTCTTTCATAGCAAATCCAAACACCCCTGGCTTTCCAAACCCCTTCCTCTCCTCACCAGCTTCCCACAGGCCTTTGGGTCTCTGCAGTTTCGCCAGGGATCCCAGGCAAACAGCAGCATCCTACCAGCCTCTACCAACCTCCAGTCTGGCCCTGCTTGAGGGCTACAACTTCTTCTTAGCTGGTGGGGCTTGGCCCCTGGTACCACTACAAGTTTTCACCGCCCCGATTGAGGGCACACGCTGGTCTCAGCTCCTTCTCTAACATCCCTGACTGGTTTTGTAGATGTATCTGTCTCATGCGCCTGGTTACTTTGTGAAACTGTAAGATCCTGGGCTGTTAGGAAGTGGCTCTGAGGTCTCTTCCGCTCACCTGTATAGTCTGCCCCATCTCCAGGATGTAGGTCTAATCCTGCTGGGCTGTAGAGGCAAGACCTTTAGTGGGCTAGGGATTATGGGATGATTTGTCTAAAAACAACATGATTTATTTAAGGTCAGGTATAATACGATCTTTCACTGTGGTTAGAGATAGCAACAGTAAGAACCCCCAGCCTAGGTTTACTGCTGTCATGGTTTCCAAAGGACCTTTATGCACATTTTCTTATTTCATTGTCACAAACACCCTGTGGGTTGACCGGCTATTTCATGTGAGAGAAACCTGAGACTGAGAGCCTCACTGTTTGCTTACTTTCTGTCCTGTAGCCAGTAAGTACAAAGAACTTGGAGGCAAGTCTCCTACCGCAGCCAATATACTCATTATACTAAAGTAACTCTGCTAAAAGAAAGATCTACATAGAATTTGTACAAATATTTACTGATTGTGTGCTTAGATTATGCTTTAGAATCACAGCTCCCCATCTCTTAGGTTCTTCTCACCTCCATGAAAAATCCTTTCCTCTGCTCTGCTCCTTGAGTAAATAAATACTAAAATCAGGGCAGGATGATCAGATTAGTAGAGATTTTTTTAAAAAGTAACACTCACTGCCAGTGAAGGTGTGAAGAGATGGACACAGATACACTGCTGATGGGATTATAAATTGGTACATTGTTTCTGAAGGGTAATTTGATAATAATCATTAAAAGCTTTAAAAATAAACAGAATTTTTTAAAATAAATTTATTTTTGGCTGCATTGGGTCTTCGTTGCTGCCTGCGGGCTTTCTCTAGTTGCGGTGAGCAGGGGCTACTCTTTGTTGCGATACGCGGGGCTTCTCACTGCAGTGGCTTCTCTTGTTGCGGAGCACGGGCTCGAGGTGCATGGGCTTCAGTAGTTGCAACATGCAGGCTCAGTGGTTGTGGCTCACAGGCTCTAGAGTGCAGGCTCAGTAGTTGTGGCTCACGGGCTTAGTTGCTCCGTGGCATGTGGGATCTTCCCAGACCAGGGCTCGAACCCGTGTCCCCTGCATTGGCAGGTGGATTCTTAACCACTGTGCCACCAGGGAAGTCCCAACAGAATTTTTTTGGTGTAGGAAATCCACCCATCTTTAAAAATATTTTGTCCTAAAAGAATAGTCTGAGACTGCAGGGAAAAAATGTATGTATCAGAATATGTTTATCTCTGTTATTTAAAACACAACAACAAAAACCTAAAATAATATGGGTAGTCTATAACAGGTTAAATAAGGGTCTACTGAGAAGATGAAATATTCTACGGTAACCAAAAATGGTGCTATGGAAGAATATTTAAGACTTTGGGAAGATGTTCCTATGTTGTCAAGTGGGGAAAACTAAAAAAACAGTTAGGCAATGTAATCTTAATCTGGTTTTTAAAAAGATAGCTCTAACTAGAAAGACGTAGGTCCAACTGTTAAGAGCAGTTATCTCTGGATCCTTCCTTCCTACTTCTTCCTCTCCCTTCCTCCCTCCCTCTCCTCCCTTCTTTTTGTATTTTCCAGTCTTTTTTACAATTAACTTAATAAGTATGTGTTGCATGCGTAATCAGGAAAGAGAAGCATTTCTTCTTTAGATGAGGCTCTAAGAATGAGCCCCTGCGAGTGGCGGGTGGAGCTTGTGGTAGAGACTGGAAACAAAGAAGAGGAAACAACTAACTAGTGTATGAGCAACCAAATTGGAAAACAACAATATTCTGGGATTGAATGTCTTTTTTTTTCTTTTTTTGGCCACTTATCTAAAGAGGATAGTGTGAGAAAAAAATTTTTTTAAATTGGGCTGGTGGTTTTCACTCCTCGTGATTAGACCAGGGGAGCTCTGGCTCCTTCCGACACTAAGAGCCTCTCTGGAGAGGAGCTGAGGTGGCAGGTGTGTCCTTGGCACCGCGCTCTGGTCCCCCCAATCAGCCTGGAGCCGCCCCACGCTGGACTCCCTCTCTCCCCACTCTCTCCACTCATCTCAGAAGCATTAGTTTACTTCAACTCATCAATTAGAGCTGGAGGGGCCCTTAGAAGCCCTGGGGCATGAGGAAGGGAGGCCCCCAGGGGTGCCCCACTCACCCAGCATCTCTCAGCTCAGCGGCAGTGAAATGGGGGTGTCTGGGGGGATGGGAGACAAAGATTGGAACTGTAATGCAGGTCTCTTGGCTTCCCAGAGGCTTGCCAGACCCAAAGGAATAATTTCAAATGATAGTATTTTTAGGCGTTAGCCACCAACTACTGTTTAGGCTTATGATCTTGGGGTGTTTTTTTTTTTTTTTAATTTTTAGATTTTTTTTTTGTTTCTGCCGTTCAAACAATTGGGGGAAATAACTTTAAGGAAAAATGTTACAAGGCTTTCAAACAGGGCTGCAGGTGGGGTTAGGCCATACATCGCTGGGAAGAGTGTAAACAGAGAAAGGCGGCCCTACCTCACCTTTCTGAAAAGGGGTTACACGAGGTGGGGCAGAACTGGCATCCACACCTCACGAAGAGCTCGGTGATGGCGTCTGTGCCAGTGATTACTTAATGCAACAAGCACATGACGGGGCTGAGGCATGAGAGCCATGATTATGCCACATGGTGATTAAAAAGATGGGGACAGGTCGACTGGTGGGCTGAGATGCTCACGTCGGCGGCATTTGTGGTAGGAGTGACTCTCTCTTCTCCTCCCATTTTCTTCTTCCTGTTTCTTCCTCCTATGACTCCTACCTGATGTAGTCTTTTCTCTTGGCCCCAGCAAAGCCACCCTGTCAGTTTCAGTGATGTGAAGATAGGGCTGAGAAAGGATGGTTTAACCTTCAACGCCCTCAGGACCAAAGTCCAAGGGCTTTTTCATGGAAAACAGAAGCCCTTCCTAGGTGAGTCCTGCCTACTTTCTAGTTTTATCGTTGGCCACTTTCCTTCACACTCTCTTGGTTTCCGCCATAGTGTTCCCCAAACATATCACACGTTCATAACATGCTTTCTCTTGGGGGCCTGTCTCTACCCCATTATGCCTGGGATAACAGAAACTGTCTAGCTGTCCACTGAACTCTTTTTTTCCCCTTCCTTCTGGGCACGTAGTCTCCCTTGCAGTGAGCTGTGACCATGTGCCTGAGTTCTGGTCAATGGAATATAGAAATGATTGTGCGCCACTTTCAGGCCAGAGCTGTTCAAACCGTATATGCAGAATCCTTCCTGCTCTTTCCTTCTGTAGCGCCCTTGAAAGCCATGAGGTGAAGATGGCAGAGCCCCAAGTTGGGAGAAGCCTGGCTCATTTATCCCCACCTGGAGGAGAACCTTCCACCAAACTTAGACTTGGATTTGGCTTTGAGTAAGAAAGAAACATCCATCTCAGTGAAGCAACTAAGATCTGGAGATTTATCTGCAGATTTATTTATCACCTGGCGAACTATTCATCCTTCAAAGCCCCCTTCAGATGCCCCCTCCTTCAGGAGGCCTTTTCTGATTCCCCCAGGTAAGAGTCATCCTTTCTCCGTGTGTGCGTAGCCCTTCAAAGATGCTTCACTCACCGACTCCTCTCCCTCAATACTTGACTTATGCATCTCTCTTCACACTTGACCAATGACACAATGGAGGTAGAGATAGGGACCTTTGTAATCCTAGCTTCTAGCAGAGTGAGTGAAAGATAGTAGGTGTACAATATGTAAGAATTAATTCATTCACAAGTATTTGTTGAGCTCATTTTATGTACTAGGCATTGTTCTAGCACTGAGAACACAGCAGTGGACAAAACAGATAAAAATAACTGTCCTCTACATTTTATAGGTTGGCTTTTGCAGTGCTTTAGACATTTGCCTTTCTGCATTTTAAGAAAAATGATTTAGGGCTTCCGTGGTGGCCCAGTGGTTAAGAATCCACCTGGGAATGCAGGAGCCACAGTTTCCAGCCCTGGTCCAGGAAGATCCCACATGCCACGGAGCAACTAAGCCCGTGCGCCACAACTACTGGGCCTGCACTGTAGAGCCCGCGAGCCACAACTCCTGAGACCGCATGCCACGACTACTGAAGCCTGTGCACCTACAGCCCGTGCTCTGCAACAAGAGAAGCCACTGCAATGAGAAGCCTGTGCACCGCAACAAAGAGTAGCCCCTGCTTGCTGCAACCAGAGGAAAGCCCACAGGCAGGAACAAAGACCCAGTGCAGCCAAAAATAAAATAAATAAAATTTATATAAAAAAAAAAAACACAAGAAAACACACACACACACACACACACACACACACACATAAAAAGAAAAGTGATTTAAACTGGGACTTAGATAATAAATAAAATGTATATTAAAAAACACACAAGAACACACACACACAAAAAGAAAAGTGATTTAAACTGGGACTTAAATAATAACATTTAAGACCTTATAGAGATAAGTATATCAGAGGCAGTTGCCAGTGCTAGATACTGTTACTCTCTAAATACTTTAAAAAATGCCACAAAGTAAAAAACCAAAAAACTCTGTACTCACAGAACTTACTTTGCAGTGGAGGAACTAGATGATAAATAAATACATGTAGAATATCAATCTGGCAATCCATGCCATGGAGGAAAATAAAACATAGAGGGAGGATGGAGAGTATAGGATGGGAGTATAATTTTAAATAAGGTCTTCTTAGAAGGCCCCACTGGGAAGATAGCATTTTAGCAAAAACCTGAAGGAAGTGAAGACTGAAACTACATAGGTGTTCGAGGGAAAAGCATTCCAGGCAAAGTACGGCAAGAGTGTGTGTGTGGCTGGAGCAGAATGAGTGAGGGGAACAGAAAAGATGAAGTTAAGGGAGTTGTGTATGGGAGGTGGGGGAGGGCAGCATGTGTAAGCCTTTGACAGGCTTTGGCTTCTATGCAGAGGGAAGTGGGGAGCTACTTCAGTATTTTAAGTGAGGAAGTTACCTGAACTGATGCACAGCTTAACAGGTTCAGTCTGACCACTATGTTGAGAGAAGACTGTGTAGAGGCTTATGGGTAAAAGGAGAGAGACAAGTCACATGGCTATTGCAATAATCTAGGCAAAAGATAATGGTAACTTGAACCAGGGTGGTATTTGGGATATATTTTCAAGGGAGGATTTGCTGATGGATCAGATGTGGAATATAAGAGAAAGAAGTCACAGATGACTCCAAGATTTTTGATCTGAGCAACTGGAGGGATGGAATTGCAATTTAAGGAGATGGGAAAACTACGAGAGGGGCAGGGTGGGTCAGAAATGTAGTTTTGAACTGATGCTTGATATGCCTAAAGTCATGTCTAAGTGGAGATGTCGAGTAGCTGAATGGATATGTTGTGTCTGGAAAGGAGAAATCTGGGATAGAAGTACAAATTTGGAAGTTGTCAGCATAAGTACGGTATTTAAAACCACAGGATTAGGGCTTCCCTGGTGGCGCAGTGGTTGAGAGTCCGCCTGCTGATGCAGGGGACACGGGTTCGTGCCCCGGTCCGGGAAGATCCCACGTGCCACGGCCGCTGAGCCTGCGCGTCCGGAGCCTGTGCTCCATAACAGGAGAGGCCACGACAGTGAGAGGCCCGCGTACCGAAAACAAACAAACAAACACAGGACTGGATTAGATGACCAAAGGAAATGAGCGTATATTGAAAAGCAGTCCAAGGACAAACCCACAGGCACCCTAGAGTGTAGAATTGAGGACGGTAAATGAGAACCAGAAAAGAACCAACCCCTTCTGAGTTGCCAGGGAGACAGGAGGAGAATCAGGACAAGAGTGGTCCAGGAAGCCAGGTAAACATAGCATTCAAGAAGGGAGAGAGGTCAATTATGCCAAATTCCACAGTCGGGTTGAGTAACATGAAGACTGAGAACTGATCAAAGGATTTACCATGTGAAGGTCATTCCTAACCTTGTCCAGAGTGAGTAAATGAATGTCACATTTCCTCCATCTATATTTGACTGGGACCCAAGAGTGCAGGGACTAAGTCTTTGTTTCTCCAGAAAGAGTTTGATGAGTTTGATAAATGACTGTAGGAATGATTGAATGAAATGGCTTTTCCCTCAGGGTCTGGCCTCCCCCAGTTCCTACTTTATTTTCCTTAGAGCTGTAGAGGGTGAGAAAGTGCACCAAGTTCCCTATCCCTGAAAGCCAGACTGTCTGGAATTGCCTGTGGTTATTTCTCTGTACTGTTCCACAGAGCCGTAAAACACCCCCACAGCCCTTCAGGGCAAAGGAGTCAAAATCTAAAAAGCAAATACTCTACTCCCAAAGTCACGAGAAAACATCTGCAAACTGACTCAAATGAATGTAGTCAGGCCACTGGGAGAAACCGCATTCTTGAGATCATTAACTCATGGCATTGTTCAATAAAATATTTGCTTGGAAATTTTGATGATTCAAGGCATAGTTCCATAAAATACTAATAAAAATTTAAGTTGAAAACAGCTGGATGTTGATGCATTGTCCTCTGGAAAGAGGAAGATTGCCCCTTGGGGCAGTCATTCTATAGTTGCTACCATTTCTTATTTACTATATGTGAGGAACTGTGCTAAGAAGTGCTTTATGGGCATTTAGCAAACTGAATCTTCATAACCAGCCTATAAGAAAGGTACTATTATCATCCCCAGATTATAGATGTAATAGTTACATATAACAGCTGATGAAACGGAGGCTGGGAAAGATTGAAGGGATGTCTTGGGATTGAGTAGCTTCCCTATTGAAGGACCCTCAGGAGTGACCTGATCCCCGTCAGGAGAACTGTCTCCTGGACAGGATGAGGAAGGCCCTGGTGCTGCTTCTAGAAGGCAACTTTTCCAGGGAGGAAAAGAGGGCCCAGGGGTGTGATTCTGGGATACAGCATCCTGAGAGCTGAGGTGCAGGTAGGGGGTGTAAAGAAGACTCCTGAGAGAAAGGAAGGAAACAAAAACACAATCACAATTTGTTTTATCCTCAGGCACATCTCAACTAAAAGAAATCAACTCCATTTTTTTTTCTTTTTCACACCAGGAGGCTTGTGGGATCTTAGTTCCCTGACCAGGGATTGAACCTGGGCCCTCGGCAGTGAGAGCGCGGAGTCCTGACCACTGGACCACCAGGAAATTCCCTTGACCCCATTTTATAGGTAAGGAACTTAAAGCTTCCAGAGGGTAAGTAGTGATTTCTCCAAAGGCACACAGATGTTAGGAATGGGGAAGGCCAGAATTTGCCCACAGGCTTATACAATTTAAAAGGCTACGCTCTTACATTTCCAAAAGAACACCAGACATAGCAATGAGAGATTGTTAAGAGATGGGGCTACTGAAAGGCACCCATTAAAAAGAATGATCTCATTCACTGGACAGCTTTCCCTGGCCCCTCTTGTCTGTGTGTGTTGGGAAGCAGTCCACTCCTGTTATTCAGGGAGCAATTATTCCACTCTCATGGCACGTTCAGAGCCATTTGCTTCTCTTCCTTTTCAACCATTTATTTTCCTGCTCCTGTGAGCTCTGTCAGGGCAGAGGGAAGAGGCAGAATGCTAACCCTCCACTTATGTAAATTTGGGGAAGTGTCTTATTGGGGATAGGGTTGAAACAACCGGCTAACATGACATTTTATACAATTTTGTCTGCCTGAATTATCTGGAACCCCCATTAGTTCGTTAATTGGTCCCATGGTAGGTTCAGCAAGAGGCCACACACGTGACACGGGGCCTTTATCAGAGGTACGCTCCATCCTAGAAACTCACAGGGCCAAGATGGTGGCCATTCAGTTTATGGCTGTTCAATAAATGATGATGGTCACTGGCAACTGACTCACCAAACTTTGGTCTTCAAGGAAGAATCATGGACTCCCAGGACTCAAGCCCCTCAAGAGGCTACCTGGACTCACCCAATCTGACCCCTGATCGTGGGAGGGAACTCCCTCTCCAACCTGCAGGATGGCTGCTCTGGTCCTTTGCTGTAAGCCCTGCAGTGACGTGGCCCTTAACCTCACCAGGCAGGCCCCAGGACTGGGACCAGGGGGCCCTGTTTTTATTTATTTATTTAAGGCAGGGGGCTGTTTGTTTGTTTATGGCCATGCCTGGGGGCTTTCGGGGATCTTAGTTTCCCCACCGGGGATTGTGCCTGGGCCACGGAAGTGAAAGAGCCGAGTCCTAACCGTTGGACCACCAGGGAACTCCCCCAGCGAGCCCTGTTAAAATTCTCTTTCTACATTGAGCTGAAATCAGCCCCCCACTGTGGCTACTACCTAGTTCTGCTCTCTGGAGCTACTCAAAACATGTCTAATCCTCTTCTACATGCTAACTCTTCAAGTATCTCAGGACAGCACTCACGTTTCTCTTCTCTGCTCCTCCACTACCCAAGAGTTTAAGTGAATTACAGTACACTTTCTTTTAAGCAAGTAAAAAGACATTACCAATATAATGAAGGACCTGTGCAGCGATCCCCAGTCTCCCACTTCTTCTCCCCACACCCCCTCTTATATATTTCTGCATGCATACATACATACAGGCGTACATACTGCTTATATATTTCTTTGGACTGTGGGATCCCAATGCAGAAAAGACGCTGGTGGGAGCATTTATAGTGCAGTGATTAATAGAAGAAAGCAGAAGTCACAGACTAAAGTTTTCTTGTGATGAACATTTACAGACTGTGTCTACCAACTGTGTGACTGTGGGCAATTTATCCAACCTTTCTCAGTTCTATTTCCTCATCTGTAAAATGGTAATAATAGTTATACTGATTGCGCGGGTTGCTTTGGGATTAGACTGTGCTCCTAAATCATTTATACGCGGCACTTCAAGTAGCTGTTACAAATGTTTTCTCCCTCACCACCTCACAGACTGGGAAAGGGGCCTAGAAGGGGGTGAGAGTATTACTAGGGGTCACAGCTAGTTAACATCAGAGCGGAAACCTAAACCCAGATCCCTGATTACTCCGGTTGGCCGGGACCCCTTCCTGCTCCCCATCGCGTTCGCGGGTGTCCGCAGACGTCCATCCTGCCAATGCAGATTAGAAACTCATCCCTCATCCCACAGTGCCCACGACACTGGGAAGTGTCTACCAAGTACCGACGATAACTGCAGCGAGCTCGGGTCTTGGCTTTTTGCCATTTAGGAAAGGGGAGGGATGGGGATGGACAACACTGGCTGACTCCCTAGGAGTAATTAAAGGTTAAAGGTAGTTTTCGGCCTTGCGATCTGAGCGTTCCAGCCATTTGCATTCCGATACAGCTCCTTAGCGGCTGGCGCACCTGGGGCGGCGGAGGCGGGGCCCCAGCGTGCGGCGCCGCGGCCGGGGGCGGGGCCGGGACGCGTGGTCTTCGAACCGCAGAGCCCAGCGTTGCGTTCCGGCCCCGGGGCGTGGCCTCGCGCAGGTACGTCGAGCTTCTCGAGTTTCACTGAAACTTTTCCAGCTGCGGGGAAGGCGTGCGCAGAGGCTCCAATTAGGGGCAGGTGGGGGGGTGGCTTTTTCTCCTAGCTGCGAGTGGGACTCAGTTTCGAATCGTTGGCGGCGAATTCCCCGCCCGCCGGGTGTCGGAGCTGCTGGAAGGATGCGAAGCCTGAGCGCGGCGTGGCTGCTGGGGGGCGTCATCCTGCTGGGGACCTCTGCCTCCTGCAATCGCACCGTCCTAGGTGAGAAACTTGGCCAAGGAGGGCTCGTGCGGCTAAGGAGCGGGGGTCCTGGGCACCATGGGCAGGTGGGGGAAGAGGGTCAGGTGCGCGAAGGGTGCTCTGCCGCCGCCGCCAACTCCTCCCGACATCCCGCAGCCTCCTCTCGGCGGCTTTGAAGGGGGATCCCTGCGCCCTGGGAGCAACCAGCTGGGACTAGCGGGAGAGGGTGAAGTCTACGGAGGGGAAAGGGAGGGAGCGGAGTGCTCGCTTCTACGGAGTACCCAGAGGGCTTAGCCTCTCTGGCCCCGGTGGGTTTCTTCGCAAACACGAAAATCCTTAAGGAACATTTCGCACACCCTTGAGACTCTTCCGGGCTGGTCCTGCAGGACCCGCGGAGTTAGCGAGTTGATGGCTCAGAGCGGGGTGGCGTGGATGGGAGCCCGCGGCCTGGGAACTTTCAGCTTCGGTTTTTGCAGCCTCCTTCAACTTTTGGAGGCCACTCTTTGGGGTCGGCCCACGGCGTTCAAGACGCCCCCGGGGCCTGCAGCTCCTCTGGCACAGGGCACAGCGCGGGTGTGGAAGTCAGGGCCGGACCCTGCTGGGTTCTTGGGGTGACGAGCGGTCACCCCGAGGTTTAGGCCAGTTGGGCGCATTAAATAAATGGAACTTCTTCGACCCTGCTTTACATTCGACCAAGTGAACTTACGGCCCTGGGTTTCCCCGGCCTTCGCTGGCTGCGGCTCAGGTCTGTAGGCCGGAGGCTGCCCGCCCCAGGAAGGGAACAGCACGGGAGCCGTCCCTGGCGGCGCTCAGGTGCCAGCTTGTGCGCCGCAGCCGGGTTCCACGGATGTGCTGCCCCGGGTGTGCTCGAACTTGTTCGGCTGCTGGTGGAGCCTCCCGGGCGGAGCAGGCCTCCGAGGGCGTAGGCGCTGTTAAGCCTAGTATGGCACTGCTGTGATGCTAAAGGACGCCCCGCTGTTTGGGGCAGCCAGGGTAGCCTTAAAAGGGAAGTTTTAATTTCCCTGCTAAATGTGCAGACCTGTTGTAAAAGGCAGGTTCTCACTTTTATCCTCTTCATAAAGACATTGTAAAAGAGCAAGTCACTGTGAATTTGAATTAGACGGAAGAATGTGATTCCTTTCCCTTTGGAGTTACAGCAAAGGGTATTTTGGTGGATACTTGGAAACTGCACCCCTGGTACACATTTTATTGACAGCACTACCGAATGTAAAATAGTTGTCTGGTGGGAAGCAGCCGCATAGCACAGGGAGATCGGCTAGGTGCTTTGCGATGACCTAGAGGGGTGGGATAACGAGGGTGGGAGGGAGGGGATATGGGGACATGTGTAAGCATTTGGCCGATTCTCTTTGTTGTGCAATAGAAACTAACACAGTATTGTGAAGCAATTATATTCCAATAAAGATGTATTAAAAATTTTAAAAAAACAAGAATAAAGGCATTTATTTATTTACAGGAAGTACTGAAACTGTGATGCACGCATGTCCGTTTACCCTTATGTTTTAAACTTATAAACTTAAAATTTAGGAGCAAAGCTTAGTATGTGCAAACAATTTTTTTTTTTTTTTTTTCCGGTACGCGGGCCTCTCACTGTTGTGGCCTCTCCCATTGCAGAGCACAGGCTCCAGACGCGCAGGCTCAGCGGCCATGACTCACGGGCCCAGCCACTCCGCGGCATGTGGGATTTTCCCGGACCGGGGCACGAACCCGTGTCCCCTGCATTTAAAAAAAAAAATATGTGGATGTTGATGATTCATCTGTTTTATGATTCAAACGGTTCCTATAGGAAGCTTGCCCGAGTGTCTGGCTTGTTCTTGTTTACAAAGTGAGGGGCTGGGGGGGATTCCTGAAGTACAAGGGGGACTTACTTTAACAGCAACAACAAAAATCAAGTTACTTGTTAACCACAAGTATTGCACTTTTTTTTTCCTCCACATATTTTTACTCCTTTGCAGGGTAACTGTCCTAAAGGGTCAGTTAAGTAACAGCGAGACTTTAGGTAGATGGAGCTTTCCTCACAACTTGAAGCTAGATTGATTTTGATTAAGAAACAGGCCATCACCAGTGTTTCTGCCCTTTAGCACCTGTCTTTGCTTACCCTCTTTGGTTCGACCCTAAGGTGTGCCCCTCAGTTTGCAGGAGGACACATCCTAGGTTTGATTTTTCTTCTCCAAGGTTTTTCCCCAAATGACTGCCTTATGGAAGGGAACTCAGCCTAGAGTGTAACCTTCTCATTTTACAGATACGGGCCACTGAATTGAGGAGTAAGGGCCAAGGAAAACTGTCCATCAGGCCTCTGCTTTCTTTCTGCTCACAACAGTAATCGATAGTTATTTCTGTAAATATGTTTCATCTGTCTCCCCACCAGATCACGTACTCCAGGAGGCCAGGGACCCCTAGCGGCACCTCCATCACCACGGTCCAGCACAGTCTCATTCCCTAAAGGACCTCAGTAAATAGCAAATGAAGAATGAAGTGAAGGGACTTACCCAGAGTGACCTGGTGGTTGATGGCAGTTCAGCATTTAAGTCGGCTTCTTTCAGGCACTTACTTCTTTCCACCGTGTCACGAACCTGAGAAGTCCCCTGTAATGCAGTCATTCCATTTTTCTTTTGGAGACTGAAACTTGTGTTCTTTTTGTAATTGGTTTTTAATTATACAAGCTGTATGTGATCACTGTAAAGGAAAAATGAGTCCAAAAGAAGGGTTGCATTAATTAAATCACCCTCAGTATCCAAAGCACTGCTAACATTTTGGTTTCCAGCCTTTCTCATGCTTTCATACATCCGTGCATAAAATACATATTCACAGAGAAATTTTTTTGTACAAGAATGTGTTTATATAAACATCAGTAGCATATCAGTAAATATAAAACATTTTTAATGACTCTAAAATGTTGTCAATGGATGTATTATAATTTTTAATTGGTCCTCTGTTCATAGACACATGGGCACATGGTTTTGTAATAGTAATAGTAAACACTGGCTGACTTCCAGTGTTTTGTAATAAGAGAGAACACATAGAACATGAAGATGGGACTGTTTGGTCGTCTTCCTGGCCTTGTAGTTACTAATTAACCTTGATAGGCAATGTTTTAGTGAAGTCTGTGTTTGTCTTTCTTATGGTTTTATTAGCTGGACAAGTGTTGAGAGGAAAACAGTTCATCCTGAAAGAACACGAGAAAGTTGACTAAAGTGTACCTAGAGAAGGGGTACCGAGCAACTGAAGCTTTTATTTTTTTTGATCTGTGCTCCCAAAGGTCGGAGCAAAAGAAGATTTGGGGTGAGGAGGATAGTAGGGGAAAGAACACAAGAGGAGAGTTTAAACAAATAAAGTAGCTGCTCTGTACTTGCTTTGGTTGGGAGGGTGCGCAACAGGAAGATGCTTAATATAACAAAGAACAGGTAGCGTTTTTAAAGTTAAAAGATTTCCATGCATTTTTACCCCAAAATTGTACAAATCAGAAGAGTTAAAAAGAAAACGAAACATCCCCTCTTCTCTGCCCTCTTCACTCTCAACAGACTTTTCTATGCAGAAATATATGTATTTTGTAACAATAGAAGGATCATACTGTACATTCTGTCCTACAGTTATTTTTTTTTTAACCTAGTAGATCTATTCATGGTCAGTATAAAAAAAAAATCTGTCCATACTTGTGTAGAGGGAATATTATTCATTGTATAAATGCCATAAATTATTGAACTAGCCTTTTTTGTTTTTCGATGGTCGTTGAAACTAACATTTTTGTTTTACCATGGTAAACAATATTCTAGTAAATATTCTTGTACATAGTGTTTTTGTGCACTTTAGCTAGTATACATGCAGGACTAATTCCTAGCAATAAATGGATGAGTCATAGGGCAAGCACACTGAAAATTTTGATGTTTTTGCCAAATTGCCCTCCAAATAGATTGTACCAATTTATACTCCTTTGAAAAAGTAATCCAAACAACATAGAAGGGTGTGAAGTAAAAAAAAGTAAGTTTCCCCTCCCCATCCATTTTACTCTATAGAGATGGCCGTTGTTTATAGTTTAGTGGGTATTTTTCTAGACTTCAGATTTGCAAACAAATTATAATTTTGTTATATAGATGGAAGCATATTATTCTGCCAGTTGCCTTTTTTCAATGGACATATTGTGACTCTCCATTTCAATGCTTATTAAGTAGTGTAGTGTCTGCTATTAATGCTGGGGACTGTGCTGAGGATATGGTAAGTTAGGAATGGTGGTTGATGAACGTTGCTTATTTCCTGTTTGTTTGTAATTGGGGTGGGGGGATGATGCCTTGAGCACCAGTGGGTGCGTATTCTTGTGTCCTTGGGCAAGTATTGTTGATTACAGGTCCCAAATGGAGAATGCTTTTGTGTGTTTAAACGTTACGTGTGTTTAAACTTCATATGTACATTTAATTTCATCTTCGCTCTCGAAAATAGAAATGATTTTGTCTGGTGTGCGGATGGGTTATAGAGTTGGAAGCTGGAATAGCATCAGTTCTAGACAAGTTCTGTGAGTTGGGGTGACTGGGATAGGATGCTGTACGAGGTAAAAGTCTGTGCACTGTGCTGAAAGGGCTTCAGGGAACTTTGAGCAGCATCTTGACATTTACCAGTGTTAGAACTGACCAGTGTTATACCAAGCGGCATGCTGCTTGTGTGCTCTGCCACTGGTACAATGAACATAGCTAATATGACTGGTATTTCAGATTGAGATCATTCAAGGTCGTATGTTGGAATATTCTCAGGAAATTTTTCTTTCTCTCTCTCTCTTTGAATCCTTCCCTAACTTTTTGTAGTATTTCTTGCTCTTCCCCCCCTCCCCTTTATTTTAGTACTCTTATTTAAAATAGATTTTTATCTCTCTTTACATGAACCTTCCTGACCTGGCGTGTGTTTATTTTTATGGGAAACTTCAGACATGTGAAAGTAGAATATTACAGTGAATCCCAGGTACCTCTCCCTCAGCCTTAACAATGATGCCCCAGCCTCCTTCCTGCCCTCCTTCCTGTGTTATTCTTTAACAGCTTTCAGATACAATTTGCAGACCATACAATTCACCTATTCCAAGTCTACAATTCAGTGCATTTTAGAATATTCACAGTTGTCTATCCATTACCACAATCAACTTTAGAATATTTTTATTACCCCATAAGAACATCCCACTCCCCACCCCACCCCCGCTCTTAGCCATCACCCCCCAGTTTGCCCCATTCCCCAGCTCCTGGCAACCACTAATCTACTTTTTGTCTGTGGATTTGCCCATTCAGGACATTTATTATAAATGGAATCATACAATACACATTCCTTTGTGACTGACTTCTTTCAAAAGCATAATCTTCTCAAGGTTCATCTGTATTGTAGCACGTATCAGTTCTTCATTTCCTTTTATTGCTAAATAATGTTCCATTGTATGCGTATACCATATTTTGTCTACCCATTCATCAGTTGATGGACATTTTGTTATTTCTGCTTTGGGGCTTTTATGAATAATGCTGTTATGAACATTCCTGTATAAGTTTCTGTTTGAATACGTGTTTTAATTTGTCCTGGATGTATACTTAGGAGTAGGAATGGATGGGTCACATGGCAACTCTATGGTGAGCCGTTTCAGGAACTGTCAACTTATTTGCACAGTGACTGCATCACTTTACATTCCCACCAGCAGCACCTGAGGGTTCCCCTCCTTGCGTTATTTTGAAATAAATCCAGATATAATTTCATCTTAAAATATTTCAGTATGTATTCATAAAAGATGGCCATTTCCTTTTCAAACATCACCACATAATAACCACTGACAAAAATTGTGTAATATAATCAAATACTCAGTGTTCATATTTCTAATTGTTTCATAAGTGTCATAAATACTATATTAATAGTTTGTTTGAATCAGGATCCAAACAGGGTCCACACATTACATAAGGTTAATATTGTCTTTTAATTTATGGGCCCTACCTCCACACCTCTTTCTGGGTTTTTGCCTTGTAATTTATATTTTGAAGAAATGAGGTCCTTATCCTGCAGCAGTTTCCACAGCCTGGATTTTGCTAATGACATTCTTATGTTATTGAACATGTCCTATTGTCCCCTTTATTTCTATTAATTTGGCTGTTGGATCCAGGGGCTTGTTCAGATGAGGGTTCGTTCGATCGGTCGTTTGTTGCAAGATCACTTCATAGGTACTTCTTCCCTTCGGAGGCAGATAACGTCTGGTTATCATGTTTGTGATGTGGGTAACTCCGGACAATCAATGCTTAGATTTTCTTCCCTTTTATAAAGCAAGTTATGTAATTTTGTTTGTTTGTCTTGGTACCAAGGGAAAAAATTGAGTCTTTTTGTGGTAATTAGAAAATCTTGGTGGCTCCATTCTGTAGAAACGCAGTCTGACTCATTGACTTGGTCTCTGGTGGGCTGTTTCTGGGCTGGGTGTCCCAGCTCTCTGAATGGAAGAGTCCTCAGAACAGGGGTCCACTGTCCAGTCACCAGCTTTGGCACACCTGCCTCTCCGGAGAGCCGGTAACCGCTTTTCAAACCAATGGAGAATTCATAGGATTCTCTTACACCTCTGAAAGTCTTCCAGAACATGTTAATATTAATACAAATAAATATATAAATTATTAGAGGAGGGGCTAGTTCAAAGCGGGGGTGTTAAAATGGTAAAACTTTACATTTAAAATTTTCTGTTTGAGAACAGACGTGTGGAATCCGCACAGGTTAGGTTGGTCTCAATAGACTCCAGCGTGTGACCTCACGTCGGTCTCCGAGGCTATGTGATATAGGGGTTAGAACCAGGGAGTCTAGAAACGGACTGCCTTGGGTTGAATCCTGACTCTCCAACCTAACAACTGTTCAGCCTTGGAAAATTTACTCAGTTTTTTCAAGCTTCAGTTTATACATCTAGAAAATGTAGCTCTAATAATAGTACCTCCTCATAAGGTGTTGTGAACGTGAAGTAAGCTAATACACGTGAAGTGTTGAAAGCAACGCTGGACACACGATATTAAGCGTGTGTGTCCTGGAATCCCCTGCCGGCGTCTGTGTGGTTTGGGTACTAACTGGGTCAGGCTAGAGCTCTAAAGACATGAGCTGCGCTCTTGATTCTCCTTCCTTTTTTTCATCGGTAGGGCTAGCTGAGCTTTTCAATCCACCCCATGTGCGAGGTCCAGGGCTCTGCCAGGGACCATGGGGATAAGGAAGTTAGGAATTAAGGATAAAGGAATTAGGACAGTCCTGGAATTAAACCTGTAATCTCACACAGCGACTCTTGCCATTTTGACTCCTGGAGCAAGTTCCAGACATTACCAGTCTATAAATATGTCGTTACTATTCTCTTGTGGTGTGTAAAATCGGTCACTCTGCTAAACTGGTTGTGAAAAACATGTAAGTGGGTCATGAAATCAATGTAGAAGGTGGTGACTGGATTTCACAAGAATGGAACAGAATACAATAGAAAGTATTAGAGTGTACCCTGCGCAATAAGGCTAATTATTATTTTGTGAAACTTTTTTTCCATTATGGTTATATGTATCAGAACTGGGTTACCATATAGAATATATTTCTTACTGTGGGTTATGGTCAAGCTTTGAAGATCACTGTAATATGTAGGGATATTATTTTATTTTATTATTTTTTTTATTATTATTTTTTTGCGGTACGTGGGCCTCTCACTGTTGTGGCCTCTCCCGTTGCGGAGCACAGGCTCCGGACGCGCAGCCTCAGCGGCCATGGCTCACGGGCCCAGCCGCTCCGCGGCATGTGGGATCTTCCCGGACCCTGCATTGGCAGGCAGACTCTCAACCACTGCGCCACCAGGGAAGCCCTATTTTATTTTTTAAATTTAGAAATAATTCATGCTCTTTTGAAAAAATTATAAAAGAAATCGGAAGAAGAGATGAGTCTGTCCTAAGTGTACGAACTTCCTGTGTCTGCCGTAACAAATTGCCGCAAGCTGTTGGTTTCAGTTCGTAAGAACTTTTTTTCTCACAGTTCTGGACGTCAAGAGTCGGAAATCAAGGTGTGGGCGCCTCTCGAGGCTCTAGGGGAGACTCCGTTCCATGCCTCCTCCAGCTACTGGGGGCTGTTAGTATTCCTTGGCATTCCTTAGCTTGTTCCTTGGCTTTACTCCAGTCTCCGCCTCCATTTTCACATTGCTTTCTCCTTTCTGTCTTCCTTCTCTCTCAAATCTCCTTCTGCCTTTCTCTTATAAAGACAATTGTCATTGGACTTAGGGCCCACCTGGATAATCCAGGGTGATCTTCCCATCTCAAGATCCTAATTGCATCTACAAAGAGCTTTTTTCTAAATAAGGTAAGGATCACAGATTCTAGGGGTTAGGACGTGGACATCTTTTTTGGGGGGCCACCCACTCTGCTAAATGAGAAGTGAAGTATTGATCTCTACACCCTCTCATCCTCCACCCACCGTAATCACTGTCACTTCTTAGTAGGGAAGCCTTAAGAGAAGTGAATAATCCTGCTGAACATGGGTACAAAGGTAGGAGAGGAAAAAATGATGACTAAACATACAAATTATCAGATAAACTTGTGGGTAGATTGCACATCCTCCCTGGCATACTGTGGTGCCATGGTGAAGGACTGCTCTCCCCCAGAATTAAAGTCAGATCCTTCCATGTCCTCACACTGTCCCTCACGTTCATCCGCAGGTCCATGAGCACTTCATTGGCATAGGCTGGCTATGCCATTGGTTTGTGATTTGTAAAGTTTAATTCATAATATGGGGATGAGAGTGGAAATTGTTAAAGCTTGCCATGTTACTTGCTTAAAAGTCAGAATACAAATTTGTCTGAACAGAAATCATGCACCTATCCGTCCAGTGACCTTGAGGCCAGAAGGCTTGCCTGTCTTCTGGCTTCCATGGGAAGGTCTCCAGGAAGCCCACACAGAAGTGGGGGATCCCTGCCCACGGCTGAGGCTGTCCTTGTGGCTGGAGAGGGACTATCTCTGTGCTCCTGAGAATCTCGCCGTGTTGGACTTTGGGCTAGGGAGTGACAGGCAAGGCTGGATCCTGTCTTATGGCCCCAAGTGAGATAGACGGCCATGATGAGAACAGGTAGGAACTAATGGGTGTGGACAGTTTGTAAAAATAAATTGAAATACTGTCACCTTTTTTGAGATTCATAGAAATCAATGTTATCTTCTACACATACTTCACAACCCTCCCATAAAAAATACTTGCTGTAAAAAAAAAAAAAAAGCAAGCAAACCAATCCAGACCATAGAAATCCCAGTAATTCCATCACCCAAAGAAAGCACCCATAAGTATTTTGTGTACTCCTCCTCCTGTCTTTTTCCTTTCTCTTCTTTCACACGGCACAGGAAGCTTTCTTCAGCTACGCTGCTCTGGAGAAAGGCAGGGCTGCCGTAACATGCTGTCCGTGCCAGTTGTCTCTCAATCCCTTTCAGTTCATTCTGCTTCTTTTTCTCCTCAGCTGCTCTCCTCCTTTCCTCTTCTGCCCAAATTTTCAGGTGGCTGTAACGCTTAGCAGCACCATCTTGTCCGTGACCTTCCCACCGGCCCTCCTGTCTTTCCTTGAAGTGATTTTATTTGGACAAACCAGCATTTCTGTGGAAACGTTGATTTCTGTAATGACCCTTGTCTGCCTTGCCTTTCTTGCGCAGGAACCAGTAGACCCTCTAAAGGAAGAAGTCTCATTGGTTACGTTGATAACTCACCTCAGATCACGGGGAGAGGAGCAACAGTGGAACCAGTCTTCTCTGTGGATGAGTCTTCTGCCTCTGTCCTCACTGGAAAACTGACTACTGTCTTTCTTCCAATTGTCTACACGATCGTATTTGCGGTTGGTTTGCCAAGTAATGGCATGGCCCTGTGGGTCTTTCTTTTCCGAACGAAGAAGAAGCACCCTGCTGTGATTTACATGGCCAACCTGGCCTTGGCGGACCTCCTCTCTGTTATCTGGTTCCCTTTGAAGATTGCCTATCACATCCATGGCAACAACTGGATTTATGGGGAATCTCTCTGCAAGGTACTCATTGGCTTTTTCTACGGCAACATGTACTGCTCCATCCTCTTCCTGACCTGTCTCAGTGTGCAGAGATACTGGGTCATCGTGAACCCCATGCTGTACCCCATGAGGAAGGCGAGCATTGCCATCAGTGTCTCCCTGGGAATATGGCTGCTGATTCTGCTGGTTACTATCCCCTTATACGCTGTGAAGCAGACCCTCTACATTCCAGCCCTTAACATCACGACCTGTCATGATGTTTTGCCAGAGGCGGTGTTGGTGGGGGACATGTTCAATTATTTCCTCTCTCTGGCCATCGGAGTCTTTCTGTTCCCAGCCTTCCTTACGGCCTTTGCCTATGTGCTGATGATCCGGACCCTCCAATCTTCTGCCTTGGATAAAAACTCAGAAAAGAAGAGGCAGAGAGCCATCAAGCTCATCGTCACTGTCCTGGCCATGTACCTGATCTGCTTCACTCCTAGTAACCTTCTGCTCGTGGTGCATTACTTCCTGATTAAAAACTGGGGCCAGAGCCACGTCTATGCCCTGTACCTCATAGCCCTCTGCCTCTCCACCCTCAACAGCTGCATTGACCCCTTTGTCTATTACTTCATTTCACAAGACATCAGGGATCACGCAAAGAATGCTCTGCTTTGTCGGAGCGTCCGTACTGTAAAGCAGATGCAAATATCCCACACATCAGTCAAATTCTCTAGGAAATCCAGCTCTTACTCTTCAAGTTCAACCAGTGTTAAAACCTCCTATTGAGTTTTCCAGCTCCTCGGATGGAAGTTAGGCAGGGGGATTTGGAACCTGATTAACATTATGGGGATGCTTCTGTTGTTTCCCAACCACATGGGTTTCGCCACATACCATGTATATGCAACAGCTCCCAGGATTGCTGGGAGTTTCCCTGTTTGCATAAGGAAAGTCCCCCAAATTAACATAGATGTCAGTTTCAGAATTCCTCTACTCAGGTGCTCCTGGAAACGGAACTGATTGGAAGCAGACTTTTCAGAAGGTGGAGAAAAGACAGAAACCCAGTGACTTGCAAAGACTAGTATTGGCGTGAAGACCAAGTTCTTAGCTAAAACTACATTTTACATCTGGGGTCAGTCACAACCATGTTAGGGCTTCAGGGCCCTCAGAGATGATTGGTCCAATTGACTGGCTTTAAGGATAAGGAAACTAAAGAGGTGAGGGAGCTGCCCAGAATTAGGTTTCCAACCAATGGCAATAAGTTAGGACTGGACAGTTTTGAATGGTCAGTGGGGTTCTTGTACCACCTCATCAAAATCCTTGTGGATCAGGCTTCCCTGGTGGCACAGTGGTTGAGAGTCCACCTGCCGATGCAGGGGACATGGGTTCGTGCCCCAGTCCGGGAAGATCCCACATGCCGCGGAGCGGCTGGGTCCGTGAGCCATGGCCGCTGAGCCTGCGCGTCCGGAGCCTGTGCGCCGCAATGGGAGAGGCCACAACAGTGAGAGGCCTGCGTACCGAAAAAAAAAAAAAAAATCCTTGTGGATCTTGTTGAAAAATGCAGATTCATTATACTCAGGAATCAGAGCTCAGAGTCTGGGGACAGGGCCCAGGAACCTTCATTTTAACAAGATCTTCGTGCACTCCAAACTTTGGGAACTATTGGTCTGGGTACTGCTTCGACTTGACAAGGGGCCGTGGCAGTTTCTGAAAAGAGAAGCAAACAGGATGTTGTGTGTCTCTTTTATGTTCAGCTTATAATGAATTCTGTTTGTTGACTTATTGGGACTTTCAATTATTTATCAATCCTTTGAGCTTTTGTGTATATCATTATCACTTCAAGGAAAATACATCAAGGATTTTAAATGTAGAAAAATAAATTTTGTGTAACTCTTTACTGACTTCAATGAAATCTTCAGGTTGTCTGAATAATAGATTGTTTCACAACTAGGAATAGTGTTTACCACTTAGTATTTTAAAAAATTATTGTTGGGGCTTCCCTGGTGGCGCAGTGGTTGAGAATCCGCCTGCTAATGCAGGGGACACGGGTTCGAGCCCTGGTCCGGGAAGATCCCACATGCCACGGAGCAACTAAGCCCGTGCGCCACAACTACTGAGCCTGTGCATCTGGAGCCTGTGCTCCGCAACAAGAGAGGCCACGATAGTGAGAGAGAGGCCCGCGCACCGCAATGAAGAGTGGCCCCCGCTCGCCGCAAATGGAGAAAGCCCTCGCACAGAAACGAAGACCCAACACAGCCAAAAATAAATATAAAATAAATAAATTAATTAAAAAAAATTATTGTTGGACTATTTATTGCCAGTTTTGTTGACTTGTTATCAAATATGAAATTATAAAGCCGTCACTGGGTTTGAACCACATCCGTTTGGAAAAGAACTTCTGAAATAGAAGTGATTTGCAATGTATTTAAAGAGGTACTTGACTCCAAGCTGACTATACAACTGGTGTATTTGTGACCTTTTAAAATAATTGTTTTATTGTATGATTGATTTATAAATAACACATGACTTATTTTTTACAACTTATTTCTGAATTATGTGGCTTTTGCTTTCATTTTTGTTTTCGAGGGAGGGAGTGAGAGAAGGGAAGCAAAGGCATCACTCTTCTAAGAAGAAATGTAAGTGATTCTCACATCTTATTTTTTACGTAAATAGGGCCATATTATACACATTGCTCTGTGATAATTGTTTTTCTTTTAACCACATTTTAGAATTCTTTCCATGTCTGCATCTATGAATTGACCTCCATTTTTAAAGGATACAAACTACTTAATATCTTGGATATATTGTGACGTTTTAGTCATTTAGTTATTTCCTACCTATGGCTCCTGAAATTGTTTCTCTCTCTCCCTCTTTTTTTTTTTTCTTCCTCTTTTAAAACAGGGCTGGGCTTCCCTGGTGACGCAGTGGTTAAGAATCTGCCTGCCAGTGCAGGGGACACGGGTTCGAGCCCTGGTCTGGGAAGATCCCACGTGCCACGGAACAACTGAGCCCACGTGCCACAACTACTGAGCCTGTGCTCTAGAGCCCATGAGCCACAACTGCTGAGCCCTCGTGCCATAACTACTGAAGCCCTCACACCTAGAGCCTGTGCTCCCCAACAAGAGAAGCCACCACAATGAGAAGCCTGTGCGCCACAGTGAAGAGTAGCCCCCACTCACCACAACTAGAGAAAGCCCATGCATGGCAACAAAGACCCAACGCAGCCAAAAATAAAATTAATTAATTAACTAATTAAAAAAAAAAAACAGTGCCTCATTGAACATCTGTGTGTAGACATCTTTGTGAGTATTTCTGTAGGATGAGGTCCTGAAAATAGAATGGCCAGGTCAAAAGTTATCGATGCCCATTTAAAATTTTGGTAACACTTGCCAAATGGCCTTCAGTAATTTATACTTCTACCAAAAAGTATGTTTGCACCTACTTCCTGAAATGCTCATCCATCAATCTTTTTTTTTTTTTTTTGCGGTACACGGGCCTCTCACTGTTGTGGCCCCTCCCATTGCGGAGCACAGGCTCCAGACGCGCAGGCTCAGCGGCCATGGCTCACGGGCCCAGCCGCTCTGCGGCACGTGGGATCTTCCCGGACCGGGGCACAAACCCGTGTCCCCTGCATTGGCAGGCGGACTCTCAACCACTGCGCCACCAGGGAAGCCCCCTGCTATTTGCTGATGGTTAAAAAAATCAAACTGAATAAAAATATATAAAATAAAAAAGTTTTACTTCTTTGCTACTCATGCCCATTCTTATTTCTCAGAGGGAACTAATTTTTATAATTTATAGAAAATATATGTATTTTATATGTATGTTATATGTATGTTATACTCTTAAAATAAGAATGAATATGTATGTGTATGTAAATACATATGTGCATGTATATGTCAACTTCTAAATCAGTTCACATGGATCTTCCTCATTATTTTCAGTGACTAGGTAGTATTCCGTGCACGGGTGATCATAATTTAATCACTACCTATCGAAGAAATATTTTTCTTCGTTCATTTTCACCAAGTCTGTGAATCTACATTAAAAAGTGTAAAAAAAAAAAAGATTTGGGAAATAGAATCATGAGTGTTTGTTTGCTAAAGCAAATTCTTTTCCAATCATGTTTGTTTCTTTTGCCTTTGAGGAGTGGCTCACAAAGGTCTTGTTCTACCTGAATCAGGCCCCTGACGGGAGGGAGGAGGAGCTCTGAACCTGAGCTTGGAAATGCCCTGCATGCTCTTGTCTTTGCTCTGTGCCCCCAGTCTTAGTGCACTCTGATTTTTCTAAACTATCTGAATACTTGAATGTTGCAGTCCTTTGGCTCCATTGACTAAAGGAGAGCTCTCTTAATTTGAAAGTGAATGTGGATTGTCCCACTGTGCGGGACACATGTTAAACTGGCTTGATTGGAGTTGTTTGGGCATTTCTCTGTCATTTCAGTCGTTTGTAGCACGAGTTTCAGAGGTAATTAATTTCCCGGTTATCAAGATTTCATAAATCCTAGGGCTATAATCTCATCAGTACGCACAGTTTACTGATTACAACTTTGTTCCTGTAGCTTTAACCCTCTGGAGGCCCTTGGAGGACTGGAATGTATTACCAAATCAGAGGTACAGTTCATCATACTGTTCCCAGGTCTCATCGATTAAAACCGTGGGTCTGCTGCAGAGCTTGGATGTTGTCTTAAAAAGCGAAGTTTCTGATTTCACAGTAGTCAAAGGATGTGTCTAGTCCATCCCCACTCCTCATTCTGAAGGGGAAAAAACCAGACCCTGAGGGATCTGGTCCTCCATTTTATCCAAAGCCTTGGAATGTCACTGAGATGGTTGTTCAAATGTAAATAATTGGAGTCACTCAGGTCACACTTTGGAAATGCCTTTTTTTGAGGGAGAGCGTGACGAATTCTGTGGTTTGGGTATGAGCTGCCTTTGCCTCTACCTGTTGGTCAATCTGTGGAATATTTCCCAGTGTCTGTCTTTATTGGTGAGAAATTAGGCACAACCAGTTCTGCACCGCCTCCTGCAGAAAACACAGCCTTAGCCTGCGGCCTCCACGAACTCTCGTTAAGCCATCAGCACCCAGCAAGTGTGAGTGGTTCATTCACTCATCCCACAATGATTGCAACATTGTTGCCTTATTAACTGCAAAGAATTAAATCAGGATTCCCACATTAGCAACATTCTAACTGTGGGATTAATGTTCTCAGTGAAATTAATCAATATTAAAAATCCAGTATTTGGGTTAATGGAAGGCCCTTAAAGAAGAGCCTGTTCTAAAGCCAGGTCTTGAGAGGGGGAGAAAGTCAAGAAAAACAAAAGGACAAGAAGGCTTAGGAAGGGCCATTATTGTGGCTTGTCTCTTAATATTGTGATGCTTAAACCTTTCAAAAAATAAACCTAAAAATTATAAAAGTAATAAGTGGTTCTTGTAAATAAATCTGAGAATATAAGAGCATATACTGAAAAGTGGACCCATCCACGTCAGAACCTAGTTACTCCCTTTGTGCATCCTTTGAAGTATTTTTTATGCATGAATAAGTATAAGTACCTATATGCTTCTTTTGAAAAGTAAAAGAGTTATACTATGTATGTTATTTATGCATAATCAATTTCCTCAAAACTTAGTGGCTTAAAGTAACAATAAACCTTTGCTAACTGGTGTAGTTTCTGTGGGTCATGAACTGAGGAGCAGTTTAGCCACGTGGCTCTTGCTTGAGATCTCGTGAGGTGGCAGGCATCTGAAGGCTTGACTGGGGCTGAGGATCCACTTCCAGTGTGGCTTCCTCACAGGGCTGGCACGTTGATGCTGGCTGGTGGCAGGAAGCCTCGGTTCCTCTCCATGAGGGCTTCTCCACAGGCCTGCTCAAGTGATCTCATAACACGAAGGTTGGCCTCCCCGAAAATGAGTGATCCAGAGAACAAGGAGGACCTGCGATGACCTTTAGAACCCAGCCTCAGAAGTCACACCGTCATCTCCACCTTACTCTACTGGTCACACAGACTAAATGCAATTCACTTCGGGAGGGGACTACATAAGAGCATAAAAGCAGGAGTCAAGGATCACTGAGGGCCATATTGGACGCTGGCTACCACACTGTATATGAACACATCTTGGACATTATTTCCATATCAGCATTTAGAGATTGAGCTCATTATTTTAAATGGTTGTATCCATTGTATGGATATACTATATAAGGAATCCTCCAGCTTTTAGGTTGTTTCCAGATTTTTGCTATACATATATTGCTATTCAGGCAATCTTTGGGTGAATATCTTTTTATATCTTTACATACTTGTTCATTCAATATTCTTCCACCATGTACTATATGCCAAGTCATGCTCAAGGCAGTGAGGGACATTGTGGAGAACAAAATAGACAAGATTCCTGTTCTCACTGAGTTGACTTTCTGATTGGGCAGAGACCAGAAATAAGAAAAATATCTACTAGTAGTAAATTTTAAGAGAGAGCAAATGCTAAGAATACTAGGGTTTCAGGGAAGGTTTCAAAGAAGGTGAAATTTAAGTTGCAATATAAAGGACAAGAAAGCCAGCCCTGGGAGGATCCCAAGCAAGGGCTTCATGGGAATGGGTGAGGGGAATAAGTATGAGCAAATAGGTTGGAGAGACAGGCAGGTGCTGGGTAACTGAAGAGATTTGTAAGGGAGTAAGGAGCTTGACTTTCCTTCTAGGTGGGATTCCATAGGATTGTCTTACTGATAGTCACAGCATATGGATTATAGAAGGGCAAGAGGGAAGCAAGAACAATTAGGGAATTCCAGCAACGCAAGCAAGAGATGATGTCGGCTTGAATTCGGGTGATGATAGAAGGGAACTAATTTGGGCTGCGTTTTGAAGGTAGAGTCAAAAGATGTGAGGAAAAGAGAAATCTAGGAATCGAAGATCATAGATTTTTTCTCAGTGGATAATGATGAAATAATTAGGCATGAGCAAGTTTGGAGTTTGAAAGTCAAGAGTTCTGTTTTGGCCAAGACATCTTGAGTTTGAGATGCCTGTCAGACATCCAAGTAGAACCGTTGAGTGGGACATTTGGATATCTGAGTCTGGAATTTTCAGTGATCAGGGTGAGAGATCCAGAGTTGAGTCTTTGCCATATCACTAGCACTTTTAAAGTAAAGGACTTAGCTATTCTAGGCAAGAGAATAGACGAAGAGAAGGGGGCCTGGGACAAAGGCCTTTGACACTTAAAACTTTTCAAGCAGAGAAGGAGCCAGTAAAAGAGACTGAGAAGGACTGGCCACTGGAGCAGAAAGAAAGTCCAGAGAATCTGCTTTGGGGGAAGCCAAGGGCATGAAGGAGAGAGGGGTCAATCACAGGAAATATTACTAGAGGTCAAGTGAGATAAGAACAGAGAAGTGACTATTGGATCTTATCACATGGAGAACGTTGGTGACCTTGACAAGACCATCAATCTCTATGTTGTGGTGGGGAGAGGAAGCCAGAGGTTCAAGAAGGAATGAGAAGTAAGGAAGTGAATGCAGTGATGATAGACAATCCTGACAATCCCGTACAGCAAGTTTAATTGCAAAAGGGAGCAGAGGACTGTGGGGCAAGAGAGAGTGATTCTGTTATCTTTTTTTTTTAAAAAAAACACTTTTTGGCCCTGCCACGTGGTGTGCAGGATCTTAGTTCCCTGACCAGGGGTCGAATCTGTACCCCCCTGAAGTGGAAGTGGGTAGTTTTAACCACTGGACCACCAGGGAACTCCCTCTGTTATCTTTAGAATGTGGTGATGGGAGTGATCCAGTACAGAGCAGAGAGATACTGATGGTGGGAGAGACTTTGGATATACTGTATTTCTAGAAGTAGAATTCCTGGGTCAAAGGGTATATATCATTTTGATCAGGATTAATTGCCCTATTGAGATGGCATACCAGTCAGTTTACACACTTGTCAACAGTGTGTGAATGTCTTTGCCTCACACTGTTGTAAACAGAGATTTCACAGTCTTAAATATTTGCCTATCTAAACTTCACAGATTTTGAGTGTAATCGTCATGCAGAGCTATGAGCACGTTGGGAGAAATGAAACTGTGTCTCTCCTCCTTTATTTACTTTGGGCATATTCTTTTCCTGTCAATCTTCACCACTAAAGCAGTACCACTTGAAAGGTGCTAGCTTTGGGGAAATTTGGTCCCATTTCTCTTTGTATTGTCTCTGAGAGGAAACCTAAAGTATTCTTTTGGGTGGGTTGCAGAAAACTCCTGTTTCATTTGGGACCTCTTTTGTTCTAGAAAGTCCTCTATCATTCTTTCACAGAGAATAGGAGGGCATGGCTGCAGCCCATCCACCTGATACCTAATAGCTTGGAGTCTGAGCCCTGGGCCCTGGCCAGCTCACCTGCAGATGAGGGATTAATCCTCAGCATCACCAGGTCTTGGCTGTCATCTGAGTACCTTACTCCAGCTTCAGCATGTAGCCTGGGGTGCGTGACTTCAGTGCATAAAAGAGTTTAATTAGAGCTCCTATGTAGCACTGGCTAGACTTAATTACCTAATCCCCCGACAGAGTAGTTTAGCCAAGATCTTGTGTTCAGAGCTCTTTCAGAAGCTACCTGGGCACTTGGAGGGGACTGTATCTAGTTCTTATTGGTGACAGACAAATTTTCCCTCCAACTAAAGATTTTTGTAGATGGGAGGTTTTGTTTAAAATATAGCTGATTTATCAGAATTTATGGTTTAAAAAGAATTGCAGGGCAAGGAGGGAAATGATAATATTTATTCCAATGATAGTTTCTGTTAATTAAAACTAGAATCCTTTTTTTTTCTTTACTTCTTAAAAATTTAATAATTATGGAGAATTTTGTACCCACACAGAAGATGACTGAATTGTATAAGGAAGCTCTAGGTCCACGTACCCATCACTCAGTCCCAACGACCATCAACCCTTCAATTCTGCCCCTTTCAGCACCACCCCGTTTATTCTGAAGCAAGTCTCAGAAATCATATTATTTCACTTGTAAATGTTTCAGTGATTCTAAAAGAAAAGGAGTTTAAAAATCATACCTTAAAAATAAGCAATTCTTTAATATCAAATATCCTGTCAGTGTTCAAATTTCTACTTGTCTCAAATGTCATACTGGGTTTTTTTGTTTTTTTTTTTTTAAAGGGCATATGCATTTTTGTTTTTTTTTAAAGAAGATGTTGGGAGTAGGAGTTTATTAATTAATTAATTTATTTTTGCTGTGTTGTGTCTTCATTTCTGTGCGAGGGCTTTCTCTAGTTGTGGCAAGCGGGGGGGCCACTCTTCATTGCGGTGCGCGGGCCTCTCACTATCGCGGTCTCTCTTGTTGTGGAGCACAGGCTCCAGACGCGCAGGCTCAGTAGTTGTGGCTCACGGGCTTAGTTGCTCTGCAGCATGTGGGATCCTCCCGGACCAGGGCTCGAACCTGTGTCCCCTGCATTGGCAGGCTGATTCTCAACCACTGCGCCACCAGGGAAGCCCGTTTTTTTTTTTTAGTTAAAAAAAAAAACCTTAGAATCCAAATAAAGGTCACACATTGCAATTGATTAATGTCTTAAGCCTCTTAATTTATCTTTTTTTTTTTTTCCTTCTTGCAATTTATTTGTTGAAGAAAAAACAGGTTATTTGTTGGGAGATTTTCCCACAGTCTGGATTTTGCTAACTGCACTCCATTGGCAATTTAAAAAGCCTACCGTGGGAGAGAAAAGGCTCTTTTGACCCAAGAACTCTGATTATATATCCGTTCATTTTGCACTTTATGGGAAGCAACTAGGAATACTAAAATCCTTATCACTTTGCTCTTCTATGTAAGGATCTTTTTTTTTTTTTTTGATGTATGCGGGCCTCTCACTGTTGTGGCCTCCCCCGTTGCGGAGCACAGCCTCCGGATGCGCAGGCTCAGTGGCCATGGCTCACGGGCCCAGCCGCTCTGCGGCATGTGGGATCCTCCTGGACCGGAGCACAAACCTGTGTCCCCTGCATCGGCAGGCGGACTCCCAACCACTGTGCCACCAGGGAAGCCCTATGTAGGGATCTTAATGTGCTCCTAAGGACAGGGAAGAGCAGGCCCCAGGCCACTGTCCACACCTGGCTGGCTGTGCCTGGGAATTCCACTCTGACAGGACCCATCCTTAACTGACAGTGTGGACGTTCCACATGTGCCCTCTGCTCCCACACATTCATTCTGGCCTCCCCAGAATGTCCATCATTCTTTAAATCTACAGTTTGGAGCTTTTAATTTTCTTTTTTCAGGTGAGCTGGAATAGTTATTTTAGAAAGAGAGATGTTTCAGTCTCCAGAGCCTATCCTGGAGTTTTTTCTTTCAAGATACTCTTGTGTGTGTTGGACCCTTTCTGACCTGTGTCTGCCCCTCTCTTTTCTTTCAAGTGGTGATTCTCTAGGCCAAGAGCGATCTTAGGCCCAGGGCTGATGGTCCAGGATGCCCTGCGCTGGCTGGTCTGAGGAGAAGCATGAATGGCTTCTGCGTCTTTTGGGGAGTGGTATTCAACTGGCATCTGGGAAGGCATGAGCAAAATTAAATAAAATCTCCTGAGCAGATCTAGGGAGGCCAAGCCACAACTTGAAGGTTCTTCTGGATCTTTCAGCTTGGACAGGAATATGACACCTGAGTGTCTCGAGGTGAGGTGGGAGTGAAGCAGGAGGCCAGGATGGTCACAGGAGCCAGAAGGAAACTAACTGTGCAGGGCAAGGGGCCCATCAGAAGCCCAGGGCTCTGAGCCACTGTCAGCCCCTCCCTCGTGTTTCTCTCTCTCTCTCTTTCTTTCTCCTTGTGGCCAAGGTAACCAGGACACCTTTTACACAGGAAGCCCTATGGTAACCACCCTCTGACCTTTTTTTTGTCCTACCCAACCCCTGCCTTATGGCCCAGAGCTCTCCTTCCTCGAACTTCAACCTTTAGAGTTAGAAACCAGAATCTTCCACTTTTTTCTTTCTTTTTTTTAACCTTAAAGCTGCCTTCTAGGGAGATGAGGTAAGGAGAATGCTCTTATCTTGATTTCAGGGGGTGGAGATGACAGGCTTCCTCCAGAGAGCTAATTCTGGAGCCCTGACTGGGAATCACCCAGGTCTCAGGAAGTCTTTGTGGCTGTGGAGTCCAGATCCAGGGTGTGGCGGGTATGTTGTTTGTTATCAGGAGAGAAAGCAGGCAGAGCTGTAATTTATGACTTAGAGCCCGTAAATCTCTGAGTAAAAAGAATGCAAGGCTCTGAGTTTCCCACGAAACTGCTTGAGATAGACCCCCCTACCAGCGCCCCCCAGTGGTGAAGAGCAAGTACTCTGGAGCCAGATGAACTGGGTTCAAATCCTCACTTCACCAACAGTGACTTTGGGAAAATTACTGATTTCTCAGTGCTTCAGCTTAATGAGCTGTAAGACAGGGCTAGTGATTCTTCATATGATTTCTGAGGATGAAATGAATGAATACATTTAAACTGTCTAGAATGGTACTTGGCCAGAGTATGTGCTGACTAATATTAGTTACTATTATTTTCCTTTAATCCAGTTCCTGTGCAGGGACAGTGGAAAGCATGAGGTGATATGGGAACACTAGGAGGGCTTGAACATTCAAGGGAGCTGAGGGGTGTCAGGGAGGCTTCCTTGGAGGACTAATGCCTGAGCTGGGTAACTGAGCATCCCAGGAGCAGCGTGTTATGTGTGGGGCAGATGGGCAGGTGAGATGGGTAGGAGTACCTCACAGAGCTTAGGCTTAACCTGGAAATTGTGGGGACCCTCCATGAGGTTAAGGTAGGGAGACGGTCAGGTGTGCCTCCCAGCAGCTGGTGGAGGCTGAGTTTGAAGAAAGGCAAAGTGGGTGCAGGAGGTGAGTCTGGTCTCTTACAGTAATTCAGGCCAGAAATGGCAAGGGCCTGAATCTCCGTGCTAGGGTTGGAGAGGAGGGGACGGGGGACTCAGGAGGTAAAGCCTAACAATGAATGAATGAGAGGAGGAGGGACCAGAAACAGCATGACACTCAGGTTTCTGGCTCATGCTATCAGGTGAATGGGGGTGTTGCTGCTGATTGAGACAGTAAACAAAGGAGGGGCCGTCTGGATCCTCCAGAGGAGGAATGAGGGGGTAAAGGAGTGAAAATGTTCAATTCAATCTGGTGTGACTAAGGCATTTGAGATGCCTATGTGCTGTCTAAGGGGAGATGTCCTGTAGTCAGTTTATTTATACTCTGCTCTGTCCCAGGTAGAATTTAAAGTGATACATAAGGATACATAAAGTAGAGGCAAATATGATAAATTAAGTAGAAGTGAAAGAAGAAAAACAAGAGTAGAATGTAAAACTGAGGAAGGAGGGAGGTTGATACAGAACACACAGCAGAAAGCAGAAGTCACAAGCTGAATGGATTCAGCTGACCTCTACTGTTTGTGCTGGCTTGCAGTCTAACGTTTCTCTGTTTATTTTTGGTTGGGCTTTTTGCTTTTTGCTTTTTTGGAGTGTAGTCTTAAAATCCAGGAGTTCCCCAAAATTAGGATTTCTGGCTTTGTCTAAACATATTGGAAGTTCTGGGAGCTCTGAGCCATATTCTAATGTGGCAACAATTATTTGGATCTAAGGAGCAGTCACCGTTCTTTTTTTTTTTTAATTTTTTAATTAGTTTTTGGTTTTTTTGTCTTTTTGTTTTTTATACAGCAGGTTCTTATTAGTCATCAATTTTATACACATCAGTGTAGACATGTCAATTCCAGTCGCCCAATTCAGCACACCACCATCCCCATCCCCCTGCGGTTTTCCCCCCTTGGTGTCCATATGTTTGTTCTCTACATCTGTGTCTCAACTTCTGCCCTGCAAACTGGCTCATCTGTACCATTTTTCTAGGTTCCACATACATGCGTTAATATGTGATATTTGTTTTTCTCTCTCTGACTTACTGCACTCTGTATGACAGTCTCTAGATCCATCCACGTCTCAACAAATGACTCAATGTCTTTCCTTTTTATGGCTGAGTAATATTCCATTGTATATATGTACCACAACTTCTTTATCCATTCATCTGTCGATGGGCATTTAGGTTGCTTCCATGACCTGGCTATGGTAAATAGTGCTGCAATGAACATTGGGGTGCATGACTCTTTTTGAATTATGGTTTTCTCAAGGTATATGCCCAGTAGTAGGATTGCTGGGTTGTATGGTAGTCCTGTTTTTAGTTTTTTAGGGAACCTCCATACTGTTCTCCATAGTGGCTGTATCAATTTACATTCCCACCAACAGTGCAAGAGGGTTCCCTTTTCTCCACACCCTCTCCAGCATTTATTGTTTGTAGATTTTTTGATGATGGCCATTCTGACTGGTGTGAGGTGATACCTCATTGCAGTTTTGATTTGCATTTCTCTAATGATTAATGATGTTGAGCATTCTTTCATGTGTTTGTTGGCAACCTGTATATCTTCTTTGGTGAAATGTCTATTTAGGTCTTCTGCCCATTTTTGGATTGGGTTGTTTGTTTCTATAATATTGAGCTGCATGAGCTGTTTATATATTTTGGAGATTAATCCTTTGTCCACTGATTCGTTTGCAAATATTTTCTCCCACTCTGAGGGTTGTCTTTTCATGCTGTGTATGGTTTCCTTTGCTGTGCAAAAGCTTTTAAGTTTCATTAGGTCCCATTTGTTTATTTTTGTTTTTATTTCCATTACTCTAGGACGTGGATCAAAAAAGATCTTGCTGTGTGTTCTCCTCTAAGAGTTTTATAGTGTCCGGTCTTACATTTAGGTCTTGAATCCATTTTGAGTTTCTTTTTGTGTATGGTGTTAGGGAGTGTTCTAATTTCATTCTTTTACATGTAGCTGTCCAGTTTTCCCAGCACCACTTATTGAATAGACTGTCTTTGCTCCATTGTATATCTTTGCCTCCTTTGTCATAGATTAGTTGACCATATGTGCATGGGTTTATCTCTGGGCTTTCTATCTTGTTCCATTGACCTATGTTTCTGTTTTTGTGCCAGTACCATATTGTCTTGATTACTGTAGCTTTGTAGTATAGTATGAAGTCAGGGAGTCTGATTCCTCCAGCTCCGTTTTTTTCCCTCAAGACTGCTTTGGCTATTCGGGGTCTTTTGTGTCTCCATACAAATTTTAAGATTATTTGTTCTAGTTCCATAAAAAATGCCATTGGTAATTTGATAGGGATTGCACTGAATCTGTAGATTGCTTTGGGTAGTATAGTCATTTTCACAATATTGATTCTTCCAATCCAAGAACGTGGTGTATCTCTCCATCTGTTGGTATCATCTTTAATTTCTTTCATCAGTGTCTTATAGTTTTCTGCATATAGGTCTTTTGACTCCCTAGGTAGGTTTATTTCTAGGTATTTTATTCTTTTGGTTGCAAAAGTAAATGGGAGTGTTTCCATAATTTCTCTTTCAGATTTTTCATCATTAATGTATAGGAATGCAAGAGATTCCTGTGCATTAATTTTGTATCCTGCAACTTTACCAAATTCATTGATTAGCTCTAGTAGTTTTCTGGTAGCATCTATAGGATTCTCTATGTATAGTATCATGTCATCAGCAAACAGTGACAGTTTTACTTCTTCTTTTCCAAATTGTATTCCTTTTATTTCTTTTTCTTCTCTGATTGCCGTGGCTAGGACTTCCAAAACTATGTTGAATAATAGTGGTGAGAGTGGACATCCTTGTCTTGTTCCTGATCTTAGAGGAAATGCTTTCAGTTTTTCACCATTGAGAATGATATTTGCTGTGGGTTTGTCGTATATGGCCTTTATTATGTTGAGGCAGGTTCCCTCTATGCCCACTTTCTGGAGCGTTTTTATCATAAATCGGTGTTGAATTTTGTCAAAAGCTTTTTCTGCATCTGTTGAGATGATCATATGCTTTTTACTCTTCAATTTGTTAATATGATTTATCACATTGATTGATTTGCGTATATTGAAGAATTCTTGCATCCCTGGGAAAAATCCCACTTGATCATGGTGTATGATCCTTTTAATATGTTGTTGGATTCTGTTTGCTAGTATTTTGTTGAGGATTTTTGCATCTATATTCATCAGTGACATTGGTCTGTAATTTTCTTTTTTTGTAGTATCTTTGTCTGGTTTTGGTATCACAGTGATGGTGGCCTCATAGAATGAGTTTGGGAGTGTTCCTCCCTCTGCAATTTTTTGGAAGAGTTTGAAAAGGATGGGTGTTAGCTCTTCTCTGAATGTTTGATAGAATTCACCTGTGAAGTCATCTGGTCCTGGACTTTTGTTTGTTGGAAGATTTTAAATCACAGTTTCAATTTCATTACTTGTGATTAGTCTGTTCATATTTTCTATTTCTTCCTGGTTCAGTCTTGGAAGATTATACCTTTCTAAGAATTTGTCCATTTCTTCCACGTTGTCCATTTTATTGGCATAGTGTTGCTTGTAGTAGTCTCTTGGGTTGCTTTGTATTTCTGCGGTGTCTTGTAACTTCTCCTTTTTCATTTCTAATTTTATTGATTTGAGTCCTCTCTCTCTTTTTCTTGATGAGTCTGGCTAATGGTTTATCAATTTTGTTTATCTTCTCAAAGAACCAGCTTTTAGTTTTATTGATCTTTGCTATTGTTTTCTTTGTTTCTATTTCATTTATTTCTGCTCTGATCTTTATGATTTCTGTCCTTCTGCTAACTTTGGGTTTTGTTTGTTCTTCTTTCTCTGGTTCCTTTAGGTGTAAGGTTAGATTGTTTATTTGAGATTTTTCTTGTTTCTTGAGGTAGGCTTGTATAGCTATAACCTTCCCTCTCTGAACAGCGTTTGCTGCATCCCATAGGTTTTGGATCGTCGTGCTTTTATTGTCATTTGTCTTTAGGTATTTTTTGATTCCTCTTTGCTTTCTTCAGTGATCTCTTGGTTATTTAGTAACGTATTGTTTAGCCTCCATATGTTTGTGTTTTTTACGTTTTTTCCCCTGTAATTAATTTCTAATCTCATAGCGTTGTGGTCAGAAAAGATGCTTGATATGATTTCAAGTTTCTTAAATTTAGTGAGGCTTGATTTGTGACCCAAGATGTGATCTATCCTGGAGAATATTCTGTGCACACTTGAGAAGAAAGTGTAATCTGCTGTTTTTGGATGGAATGTCCTATAAATATCAATTAAATCTATCTGGTTCTTTGTGTCATTTAAAGCTTGTGTTTCCTTATTAATTTTCTGTTTGGATGATCTGTCCATTAGTGTAAGTGAGGTGTTAAAGTTCCCCACTATTATTGTGTTACTGTCGATTTCCTTCTTTATAGCTGTTAGCAGTTGCCTTATGTATTGGGTGCTCCTATGTTGGGTGCGTATATATTTATAATTATTATATCTTCTTCCTGGATTGATCCCTTGATCATTATGTAGTGTCCTTCCTTGTCTCTTATAGCATTCTTTATTTTAAAGTCTATTTTATCTGATATGAGTATAGCTACTCCAGCTTTCTTTTGACTTCCATTTGCATGGAATATCTTTTTCCATCCCCTCATTTTCAGTCTGTATGTGTCCCTGGGTCTGAATTTGGTCTCTTGTAGACAGCATATATATGGGTCTTGTTTTTGTATCCATTCAGCAAGCCTATGTCTTTTGCTTGGAGCATGTAATCCATTCACGTTGAAGGTAATTATCGATATGTGTGTCCCTATGACCATTTTCTTAATTGTTTTGGGTTTGTTTTTGTAGGTCCTTTTCTTCTCTAGTGTTTCCCACTTAGGGAACTCCCTTTAGCATTTGTTGTAGAGCTGCTTTGGTGGTGCTGAATTCTCTTAGCTTTTGCTTGTCTGTAAAGCTTTTGATTTCTCCATAGAATCTGAATGAGCTCCTTTCCGGGTAGAGTAATCTTGGTTGTAGGTTCTTCCCTTTCATCACTTTAAGTATATCATGCCACTCCCTTCTGGCTTGTAGAGTTTCTGCTGAGAAATCAGCGGTTAACCTTATGGGAGTTCCCTTGTATGTTATTTGTCATTTTTCCCTTGCTGCTTTCAATAATTTTTCTTTGTCTTTAATTTTTGCCAGTTTGATTACTCCTTGGGTTTATCCTTATGGGACTCACTGCACTTCCTGGACTAGGGTTGCTATTTCCTTTCCCATGTTAGGAAAGTTTTCGACTATAATGTCTTCAAATATTTTCTCAGGTGCTTTCTCTCTCTCTTCTCCTTCTGGGACCCGTATAATGCAAATGTTGTTGCGTTTAATGTTGTCCCAGAGGTCTCTTAGGCTGTCTTCATTTCTTTTCATTCTTTTTTCTTTATTCTGTTCCACAGCAGTGAATTCCACCATTCTGTCTTCCAGGTCAGTTATCCATTCTTCTGCCTCAGTTATTCTGCTATTGATTCCTTCTAGTGTATTTTTCATTTCAGTTATTGTACTGTTCATCTCTGTTTCTTTGTTTTTTAATTCTTCTAGGTCTTTGTTTAACATTTCTTGCATCTTCTTGATCTTTGCCTCCATTCTTTTTCCGAGGTACTGGATCATCTTCACTTTCATTATTCTGAATTTTTTTTCTGGATTGTTGCCTATCTCCACTTCATTTAGTTGTTTTTCTGGGGTTTTATCTTGTTCCTTCCTCTGGTACATAGCCCTCTGCCTTTTCATCTTGTCTATCTTTCTGTGAATGTGGTTTTTGTTCCATAGGCTGCAGGATTGTAGTTCTTCTTGCTTTTGCTGCAGTCACCATTCTTAAGAGTGCATGGATTCTCCAGTTTACCACAGTCCCCACCACTCCCTATTGTCTCCCCAACTCTGAGGTGGAGTGTCAGTCCCATTTATCATCATGGACTATCTCTATCAAATGTGAAAAAAAAACCCAAAATAGGTTGAGTTTTCTTTTAAAATTCTCACTCTATTTTGCCTGTCTACACTAGCTGCCTGGCTGGTGATGCAGGCTGATGGTCATGGTTTACAACTGTTGCCCATTCTGATTGGGGCCTTTGTTGTACCTGCTGTCAAATAGTTTGAGCGTGGCTTCTGCTGTAGGAATTTGGGTTTATGGCAGGTGGTAAAATCGTGTATTTGGCCTAGGTGGCCCCCAGACTTGGCGCTAGGCCTTTGAGCAGCCTAAGAAAAAGAGGATATCTTATCAGCCAGGCAATTCATCTTGTCCATAAAATGATTGCTTAAGCAAATTAGGACTCTGCTCCGCACAAAAACCACACAGAAACTTCTCCTGAGAGTCTTCATAGAGAGGGAATGATATGTTCACACAACATCCATCCCCAGGGTGGATACTAACCTGGGGGAACTTCAGGTTGGCGGAAGAGTAAGACGCAGAGATCACCTTTCTCCCCACGAATACATCAGAAATACATCTACATGTGGAACAGCTCCTACAGAACACCTACTGAACGCTGGCAGAAGACCTCAGACCTCCCAAAAGGCAAGAAACTCCCCACGTACCTAGGTAGGGCAAGAGAGAAAAGGAAAAACAGACAAAAGAATAGGGACGGGACCTGCCCCTCGGGGAGGGAGCTGTGAGGGAGGAAATGTTTCCACACACTAGGAAACCCCTTCGCGGGTGGAGACTGGGGTGGCAGAGGGGGGAAGCTTCAGAGCCACGGAGGAGAGCACAGCAGCAGGGGTGCGGAGGGCAAATCAGAGAGATTCCCGCACAGAGGATCGGTGCCGACCAGCACTCACCAGCCCAAGAGGCTTGTCTGCTCACCCGCCGGGGCGGGCGGGGCTTGGAGCTGAGGCTCGGGCCTCGGAGGTCGGATCCCAGGGAGAGGACTGGGGTTGGCTGTGTGAACACAGCCTGAAGGGGGCTAGTGCATCACAGCTAGCCGGGAGGAAGTCTGGGAAAAAGTCTGGACCTGCCGAAGGGGCAAGAGACCATTGTTTCAGGGTGCACGAGGAGAGGGGCTTCAGAGCACCACCTAAATGAGCTCCAGAGACAGGCGCGAGGTGGATGGACCTAGAGACTGTCATACAGAGTGAATGAAGTAAGTCAGAAAGATAAAAATGCCATATGCTAACCCATATATATGGAATCAAATCTAGGGGCAGGACAGGAATAAAGACAGACGTAGAGAATGGACTTGAGGACACGGGGAGGGAGAAGGGGAAGCTGGGACGAAGTGAGAGAGTGGCATGAATATATATATACACTACCAAATGTAAAATAGATAGGTAGTGGGAAGCAGCTGCATAGCACAGGGAGATCAGCTTGGTGCTTTGTGACCACCTAGAGGGGTGGGATAGGGAGGGTGGGAGGGAGATGCAAGAGTGAGGAGATATGGGGATATATGTATGCATATAGCTGATTCACTTTATTATACAACAGAAACTAACACACGATTGTAAAGCATTTATACTCCAATAAAGATGTTAAAAAAAAAAAGAAAAATCTAGGGGCTTCCCTGGTGGGACAGTGATTGAGAGTCCGCCTGCCGATGCAAGGGATACGGGTTCGTGCCCAGGTCCGGGAGGTTCCCACATGCCGCAGAGCGGCTAGGCCCGTGAGCGGTGGCCGCTGAGCCTGAACGTCCGGAGCCTGTGCTCCGCAACGGGAGAGGCCACAACAGTGAGAGGCCCGCGTACCAAAAAAAAAAAAAAAAATCTAAGGCTGATTCTAGAAGCTTTGTTCAACATAGTCTAGTGGCATCTCCCCAGGCACAACTGCTTAAGCAATTCTAGTGGAGGCCAGTCTGCTACAGTTCGGGAACCTCATTCTCTACCAAACTGACCTAATACTGGGGTAATTTTAGAAAATATAGAAAATCTGGAGAAATGGATGGACTCCAAGTAATCTGCCGTAGATGATCCGAGGACTTGATACCTGAACTTGCAGCCGTCACCTTTTAACTATCAGGGAGGGATTAGAGCCAGCATACAGAAGCTGGTAAGGAGGAAAGACAAAAGGTCTTAGGTCTTTGGTAACATCGTTTAAACACTGAAACAACCAACCCCTGTTGTGTGAGTTAACAAATGTCCTTATTAAGTTTAAATTACTTTTATTGGGTTACTTGAATACTTGCTGACAAATGCATCAAAACTAGTAAAACCAATAACCAATTGAAGTCCCAAGAAAGAACAATGACAGCCATAAACAATCTAATTTCTCCTCCTGGGAGTGTAAGTATAGAAGAGGCAAATGGATGGGCTATGAAAAACGTTGGCATGTCACAAGAAGTTGTAGCTCTAGATTCTAGAGGAGTGGAAATAAAACCATACTAGTATGATTCTCAGGGGGTTTAGATCTCATGTCAGAGTTGGGGAAAGAGACTTGGGAATTTGAATCACATAGTTTGTAGGTAAAACCCTCACAGTAGATGAAAATGCTCTAGGTTGACCACATACAGCAATGGAGAATACCCACATTCAAAGGGTAGGCATTCAAGTTTCCCGCTAAGGAAAGAACACAGAGAAAGAACAGTTAGAAAGGTTGGAAGAAAATCAGCATAGCAAGAGGTGATGGAAACCAAGAGAGTAGAAACTTTAAAAAGGCAGGAATTGGAAACAATGTCAAGTACAGCCCACTAATATAAGGACTTGCGTATGAAAGCTGGGACTAATATAAGGACTTGTGTATGAAACTCATGTGAAATCCAGGCTTCCATACATACTCCCTCTGAGATGTCATTCTGCAGACACAAATGTCCCTGATCTATCCCATTCTTGTTTTTCCTAAAGTCTTCCACAGAAACTTTCTTGTCGTAGATTTTTAGGAATGATAAAAAACAATTGACAATACAGTTTAACTCCATGAGCTCCTAGGGACTTCTTCCTTATTTAATTTGTGCCTGCCATTTCCTTAGCCAATTTTAAAAATGGCTTCCTGGAAGTTGTGGTCTAACCAGAAATTGAAGCAATAAAATCTTTGTTTGCTAAAAGATAGAGCTGCCAGACCAGTTTCAATTTCTCAATTATCTTTTGATAGGTCCAAGGGATGGAGCCTCTCTGGAGGCAATGAAAATGGAGTTCTAGAAGTATGTGAAATGCAAGGGATTTCGGACAGAGTCATTCATTCCTTCTCAGTCTTCTGCCATCTACGTCCAGGCTTGCCTCAGGGAGAACCATGTCAAGAGTAAGGTGAGGGCATGTGGCTGATCCAACTGAGATCCAATGTGTCCATCATCCAAAGTCTAAAGCACAAATTCTTCAGAAGTAGCCTCTGAACATTTATTTCACATTTATAAATTATGTTTATGAACTGTGTCAAGACTGGAGTTTTTCAACTCACATTCCTTTAGAGAGATTTTACATAAGAAATAATCCTTACTGTTAAGGTTGTAACCTCTAAAGAGAAATGTTTCAGCTTGGTGGATACATAGAATTTTAAAAAAAATCTAAAAGAGGGCTTCCCTGGTGGCGCAGTGGTTGAGAGTCTGCCTGCCAATGCAGGGGACACGGGTTCGTGCCCCGGTCCGGGAGGATCCCACATGCCGCGGAGCGGCTGGGCCCGTGAGCCATGGCCGCTAAGCCTGCACGTTCGGAGCCTGTGCTCCACAACGGGAGAGGCCACAACAGTGAGAGGCCCGCGTACAGCAAAAAAAAAAAAAAATCTAAAAGACTATTCAATTATAACCAAGTAGTTTGGCTGGAGAAAGATGTCCACATAATTAGAAGCCAAATCAAGTTAGGACTATATACCTTTATTATATAAACTTGGAAACTCAGAGTTGACTAAGATTAGGGTATTTGAGTCACTTTCACTACCAACAACCCATTTCTGAACTGCTGGAAAAAGGAGATAGCATGCTAAAAATGAGCAAATGCCTTTCCTGGAATCCAGGTCCTTTGCAGACATAGTATTAAAGCCTGAAAGAAAAGCAAACAATGCAGGATCTTCACACCCAGGACCCCATCCAGCTCTGCTTGAAAGTGAGGTACCTTAGTCACGTTGAGGCAAATGCCCAACTTCAGGGAATGTAGTGGTCTAGAAAGATGCACCCATAATTAACCTTTGGAGCTTTGGGAAAGTGTGTAACGTAACTCGAAACTGGCAAATCCAGTCTATCAAGGTCAGTTCTTTGTGGAGAGAGAGTCTCTGGACCAAGAGAGAGCTTTCTGGACCTAGGGCAGGGCTCCCTAGAGATTTGACCAACTTAGCAGAGTTGGTCTTGAATAAGGCACATCAGTCAGGGTTCTTTTTTTTTTTTTTTTTAACATCTTTATTGGGGTATAATTGCTTTACAATGGTGTGTTAGTTTCTGCTTTATAACAAAGTGAATCAGTTCTACATATACATATATCCCCATATCTCTTCCCTCTTGCGTCTCCCTCCCTCCCACCCTCCCTATCCCACCCCTCCAGACGGTCACAAAGCACTGAGCTGATATCCCTGTGCTATGCCGCTGCTTCCCACTAGCTAGCTACCTTACGTTTGTTAGTGCATATATGCCCATGCCTCTCTCTTGCTTTTCTTAACAGCAGGCAGTGGAAGCTGACTGTAGCTGCTGAAGAAGAATTCATTGAAATGAACATGAGTGGCTCAAAAAACTCTTGTGAGAGCTGTGAAGAAACAATGCTTGCGGTGCATCTTCCAGAAATGATTTCCAAACCACACTGCAGAGTTGGCGGATGAGAAAACCCTCCCGCCGTGGCCGCCATCAGGCACCGGAGACCTTTTTTGCACTGCTTGACTTCACAGCTATTACTATTGCAGCCAGTGTAGACGCTGGGTCTATACCAGGAACTCTAACCTAATTTGTGGCAGAAAATAGAGGGAAAATGAGCTACACTGCAGATCACATTTCAGAGCCAGAAAACTTTTAGGGTTGCTGTTTATTGAAGGAGGCTAGAACGGAGGGAGGAGAAATCCTTCTCCCTGAAGACACTGAGGTGGGCACTGGCCTCTCAGCGGCTCACTGTGGGAAGCTGGGAAGGGCTGGAAGAAGACTGCTGCAGTTCCAGGTTGCATATCACAGACTTATGACAAATAAGTACTGGTGCTCTTCTGTGAACTTTGGAAATTATCAGAGAAGCTTTAATAAAAGAGATACTGCTCCAGTGATGCTGAGGAGTGATAAAGCAATGCAACTTTGTCATCTGAGGGGATACTTCCAGAATCAGAAACAGTGATTTTTGGTTAAACTGTGATTTTTTTTTTAAAGACCTATATTAATTCTGTTAAGATAGTCAAGGAGGTCACTTGCAGTGAAGCCCTTGTTACTTCCCCTAAATTGTCATTCCTGCTGTGGAGAAAGGTGCTGTAGAAAATAGGGAACAGTGCCCTCTCCTGTATGAACTCGGTGTGTGTGTCCTTTCTGAGACCACATATGAGGACTTAATCATTCACATTTTTATTTCTGAGAAATTCTAATAGAAGGAACAGATTCATTTACATTGCGCCATTTTTCTGAAGTCATACAAAAAATATTAAACTTTTAAAAGAAATTTATTTATTTTATTTTTTATTTTTGGCTGTGTTGGGTCTTCATTGCTGCACACGGGCATTCTTTTCTCTAGTTGTGGCAAGCGGGGGCTACCCTTTGTTGTGGTGCACGGGCTTCTGATTGCAGTGGCATTCTTGTTGCGGAGCATGAGCTCTAGGCATGTGGGCTTCAGTAGTTTTGGCACACGGGCTTCAGTAGTTGTGACGTGCAGGCTCTAGAGTGCAGGCTCAGTAGTTGTGGCTCATGGGCTTAGTTGCTCCGTGGCATGTGGGATCTTCCCGGACCAGGGCTTGAACCCATGTCCCCTGCATTGGAAGGCAGATTCTTAACCACTGCGTCACCAGGGAAGCCCAAATATTAAACTTTTAACTAACAAACTATATTAGATATCTGTTGTTGCATAACAATTTATCCCAAATTTAGCTTAAAATAACACTTATCTTGCACAGTTTCTGTAGGGCAGGAATTTGGGAGCTGTGTAGCTGTGGTTGTAGCTTAGTATTACCCAAAAGATCATGCTGCAGTCATCTGAAGGCTTGCGAGCAGCTGGATGGCCCACTTCTTTTTTTTTCTTTGTCAATTTGCTTTACTGTTTTTTTCATATAAAATTTATTTTTTTAAAATGTAGTTCAGTTTTTCAGTTTGTTTTTAGACATCTTTATTAGAGTATAATTGCTTTACAATGGTGTGTTAGTTACTGCTGTATAAGAAAATGAATCAGCTATACATATACATATATCCCCATATCTCCTCCCTCTTGCGTCTCCCTCCCACCCTTCCCTACCCCACCCCTCTAGGTGGTCATAAAGCACCGAGCTGATCTCCCTGTGCTATGCAGCTGCTTCCCACTAGCTATCTATTTTACATTTGGTAGTGTATATATGTCCATGCCACTCTTTCACTTCCTCCCAGCTTACCCTTCCCCCTCCCTGTGTTCTCAAGTCCATTCTCTATGTCTGCATCTTTATTCCTGTCCTGCCCCTAGGTTCTTCAGAACCTTTTTATTTTTTAGGTTCCATATATATGTGTTAGCATATGGTATTTGTTTTCTCTTTCTGACTTACTTCACTCTGTATGACAGACTCTAGGTCCATCCAACTCACTACAAATAACTCAATTTCGTTTCTTTTTATGGCTGCGTAATATATGTGTCACATCTTCTTTATCCATTCATCTGTTGATGGACACTTAGGTTGCTTCCATGTCCTGGCTACTATAAATAGAGCTGCAATGAACACTGTGGTGCATGACTCTTTCTGAATTATGGTTTTCTCAGGGTATATGCCCAGTAGTGGGATTGCTGGGTCATATGGGAGTTCTATTTTAAGTTTTTTAAGGAACCTCCATACTGTTCTCCATAGTGGCTGTATCAATTTACATTCCCACCAACAGTGCAAGAGGGTTCCTTTTTCTCCACACCCTCTCCAGCATTTATTGTTTGTAGATTTTTTGATGATGGCCATTCTGACTGGTGTGAGGTGATACCTCATTGCAGTTTTTTTTTGTTTTTTTTGTTTTTTTTTTGCGGTACGCAGGCCTCTCACTGTTGTGGCCTCTCCTGTTGTGGAGCACAGGCTCCAGACGCGCAGGCTCAGCGGCCATGGCTCACGGGCCTAGCCGCTCTGCAGCATGTGGGATCCTCCCAGACCGGGGCACGAACCCGTGTCCCCTGCATCAGCAGGCGGACTCTCAACCACTGTGCCACCAGGGAAGCCCTCATTGCAGTTTTGATTTGCATTTCTCTAATGATTAGTGATGTTGAGCATCCTTTCATGTGTTTGTTGGCAATCTGTATGTCTTCTTTGGAGAAATGTCTATTTAAGTCTCCTGCCCATTTTTGGATTGGGTTGTTTGTTTTTTTGATATTGAGCTGCAGGAGCTGCTTGTATATTTTGGAGATTAATCCTTTGTCAGTTGCTTCATTGGCAAATATTTTCTCCCATTCTGAGGGTTGTCTTTTTGTGTTGTGTATGGTTTCCTTTGCTGTGCAATAGCTTTGAAGTTTCATTAGGTCCCATTTGTTTATTTTTGTTTTTATTTCCATTTCTCTAGGAGGTGGGTCAAAAAGGTTCTTGCTGTGATTTATGTCATAGATTGTTCTGCCTATGTTTTCTACTAAGAGTTTTATAGTGTCTGGCCTTACATTTAGGTCCTTAATACATTTTGAGTTTATTTTTGTGTATGGTGTTAGGGAGTATTCTAGTTTCATTCTTTTACATGTAGCTGTCCAGTTTTCCCAGCACCACTTATTGAAGAGGCTGTCTTCTCCATTGTATATTCTTTCCTGCTTTATCAAAAATAAGGTGACCTTATGTGCATGAGTTTATCTCTGGGCTTTTTATCCTGTTCCATTGTTCTATCTTTCTGTTTTTGTGCCAGTACTGTCTTGATTACTGTAACTTTGTAGTGTAGTCTGAAGTCAGGGAGCCTGATTCCTCCAGCTCAGTTTTTCTTTCTCACGATTGCTTTGGCTATTTGGGGTCTTTTGTGTTTCCATACAAATTGTGAAATTTTTTGTTCTAGTTCTGTGAAAAATGCCATTGGTAGTTTGATAGGCATTGCATTGAATCTGTAGATTGCTTTGGGTAGTATAGTCATTTTCACAATGTTGATTCTTCCAATCCAAGAACATGGTATACCTCTCCATCTGTTTGTATCATCTTTAATTTCTTTCATCAGTGTCTTATAGTTTTCTGCATACAGGTCTTTTGTCTCCTTAGGTGGGTTTATTCCTAGGTATTTTATTCTTTTTGTTGCAATGGTAAATGGGAGTGTTTCCTTAGTTTCTCTTTCAGATTTTTATCATTAGTGTATAGGGATGCAAGAGATTTCTGTGCATTAATTTTGTATCCTGCTATTCTACCAAATTCATTGATTAGCTCTAGTAGTTTTTTGGTAGCATCTTCAGGATTCTGTATGTATAGTATCATGTCATCTGCAAACAGTGACAGCTTTACCTCTTCTTTTCTGACTTGGATTCCGTTTTTTTCTTTTTCTTCTCTGATTGCTGTGGCTAAAACTTCCAAAACTATGTTGAATAATAGTGGTGAGAGTGGGCAACCTTGTCTCTTTCCTGATCTTAATGGAAATGGTTTCAGCTTTATACCATTGAGAACAATGTTGGCTGTGGGTTTGTCATATATGGCCTTTATTATGTTGAGGTAGGTTCCCTCTATACCTACTTTCTGGAGGGTTTTTTTTTTTTTATCATAAATGGGTGTTGAAGTTTTTGAAAGCTTTTTCTGCATCTATTGAGATGATCATATGGTTTTTCTCCTTCAATTTGTTAATATGGTGTATCACATTGATTGATTTGCGTATATTGAAGAATCCTTGCATTCCTGGGATAAACCCCACTTGATCATGGTATGTGATCCTTTTAATGTGCTGTTGGATTCTGTTTGCTAGTATTTTGTTGAGGATTTTTGCATCTATGTTCATCAGTGATACTGGCCTGTAGTTTTCTTTCTTTGTGACATCTTTGTCTGGTTTTGGTAATAGGGTGATGGTGTGGATGGCCCACTTCTAAGGGGGCTCATCACATGTCTGACAGGTTGGTCCTGGCTCTTGGTCAGTTCTTTGCCACATGGGTCTCTCTATAGGGCTTCTTGAGTATCGTCACAACATGGCAGCTGACTTCCCCCAGAGCCCATGATCCAAGAGCAAGTAAAGTGGAAGCCATGTTGTCTTTTATGCCTTAGCCTTGTCAGTCACACACAATATCCTACTGGTAACACAGGTCTTCTCCATTCAGTGCGGGGAGAGTCTACACAAAGGTGTGTACCAGGAGACAAGGATCCTTGAAGGCTGGCTACCACCGAAACTTTGCAGAGAATGGATATGGTTTTATCTGACAAGGGAAGTATAGTTGTTGGACTTGTTAATAGCTAGTCCTGACATTAAACATGAGCTAAGGTTCAGGCCTGTGGCATGGATGCATGCCACTTGCCCAGACACATTCTACCTGCTTGCTTTCAGTATAGTCACCATGACTACGTAAGGTTCAGACTGCCTTGTTTGGCCCAAGAATAAATTTGGGCAACTAACAAGCATTCATGTTCTTCTTCTTCACCATCAGTATAAATAACTCAGTTTTACTTTCTATTTTCAGTGGAAGAATTTCCTTAGCTATCTTCTCCTGTAATTTATCTCAGTGTTTATCAGCCTTCATGTTAGGGTTTTTTATTTTTTTAATATTCTTTTAGTATCGTTTAAGTTACTCTTCTTCAGTTGATTGCATCAGTGACAAAAAGCAAGTGGCAGCTTCTTCTCTAACAAAATTCCTCCATATACTCAATGCCATTAAGTTACTTCTTTTCCTCTGGTGAGATAATTCCAGTTTGGTTAAACTTTTTCTCATGCTGACAGGGATGGGGACTGTGTGTGTGTGTGTGTGTGTGTGTGTGTGTGTGTGTGTGTGCGCGCACTATTTATTAAGGAAAATTTCAAGTGTGTAGAAAATAGGAAAGTAGAATACTCTAAAGAACTTCCATGTACCCAGCACTCACCTTCAACAGTTCCCTGACTCATGGCCAATCTGGTTTAATGTCTTTTCTACCCACTTCACCATATCGCCTACCTCCCACCCACTGGATTCTTTTGAGCAAATAGCAGAAATCTTCTCGTTTCAGCCGGGAAAATAGATGTTTGACTTGTGAAAAGGAAATGAACATTCAAACTCTTGCCTTTAGAATTCCTCCTCTTTTTGATGCTCAGCTTTAGTCTGTGGGTAAAAGGCAAGATAAATGCCTTTAATTCAGCGGAGAACTCAGGGGTGTAAGGACATCATTAAAGGGAGAGAGAACGGAAATTCTCCTTTCTGTAATTGTTGGGGCAGAGACATCTGACTTTCCTGGTGGGAATGTGTGTCCTGAAGGATGGGAATCCCACACCAGCCCACTCACACTCACTGTTGAACCTTAAACTAATTTTGGAATAAAAATTGTTTTAAAAGGAAAAGGAGCTTCAGAGCCATTTTGCCCAAGGTTGTCATATCCCTCCAGTGCAGAAGGAGGCCCAGTTAGGTCATGTTTAGGTTTGGTTTAGTATTTAATAATCTGTAATGTATTTTTCAGTAATATTTTGAGTATTTGTCTTGAATTATATAATCTCTTACAGACTCTATCCGGCACTGGGTAAATACTTGCTACCTAATTGTGTGTGTGAAAAGGGCTTTATAAGCTGGAAAGTGCCTTAGGAAAGCCTGTGACTATTATAGCCAAGTCAGTATTTGGGTGGTTCAAATGCTTTGTCAACTCTATGATTTTTAAAACACTTCATTTTTTTGTTATGAAAGTAAAGTATGGCTATTACTAAAGATTTAAAATGACCAAAACCAAGAATAACACAAGCAGAAAGAAAAAAAAAAACCTGTTAACATTTTTGCATATTTCCTTTATCTTTTCTTATGCATGTATAAAAACATAACATGATAATTTTGAATCTAGAATTTTATATGCTAATTTTACAATTCAACACTTTAAAGACTTGCCTAGGGACTTCCCTGGTGGTCAAGTGGGTAAGACTCCATGCTCCCAATGCAGGGGGCCCAGGTTTGATCCCTGGTGGGGAAACTAGATCCTGCATGCATGCTGCAACTACGAGTTCTCATGCCACAGCTAAAAAAAGATACCCTGAATGCCGCAACTAACACCTGGAGTAGCCAAAATAAATAAATAAAAAATATTAAAATAAAATGAAATAAAATAAAGACTTGCCTAATATGAAGATAGATTATAATTTAAAACAATGTATAATTACAATTGATGTTTTAATTGAAAAAGCAATTTAACAGCAACATTAAAAGTTTTTAAAAATTTGTTTTATTGAAGTATAGTTGATTTATAATGCTGTGTTAGTTTCTGCTGTACAGCAAAGTGATTCAGTTATACACACATATATATATTTTCATATTCTTTTCTATTATGGTTTATTACAGAATATTGAATATATTTCCCTGTGCTATATAGGAGGACCTTATTGTTTATCCATCCTATATATAATAGTTTGCATCTGCTAATCCCAAACTCCCAGTCCATCCCTCCCCCAGCCCCCCTCTCCTTTGGCAACCACAAGTCTGTTCTCTATGTCTGTGAGTCTGTTTCTGTTTTGTAGATAAGTTCATTTGTGTCATATTTTAGATTCTACATATAAGTGATATCATATCGTATTTCTCTTTCTGACTTACTTCACTTAATATGATAATCTCTAGGTCCATCCATGTTGCTGCAAATGGCATTATTTCATTCTTTTTATGGCTGAGTAGTATTCCATTGTGTATATATACCACATCTTTTTTTTTTTCTGTATGCAGGCCTCTCACTGCTGTGGCCTCTCCTGTTGTGGAGCACAGGCTCCGGACGCGCAGGCTCAGCGGCCATGGCTCACGGGCCCAGCTGCTCCACGGCATGTGGGATCCTCCCGGACTGGGGCACGAACCTGTGTCCCCTGCGTCGGCAGGCGGACTCTCAACCACTGCGCCACCAGGGAAGCCATACCATGCTGTTTTGATTACTGTAGCTTTGTAGTATTGTCTGAAGTCTGGGAGGGTATGCTTCCTGCTTTGTTCTTTTCCTCAGGATTGCTTTGGCAATTCTGGGTCTTTTATGGTTCCATATAAATCATTTTAGGATTATTTGTTCTAGTTCTATGAAAAATGCCACGGTAATTTGATAGGGATTGCATTGAATCTGTAGGTTGCTTTGGGTAGTATGGCCATTTTAACAATAATCTTCCAACCCAGGAGCATGGGATATCTTTCCATTTCTTTGAATCATCTTCAATTTCCTATATTAATGTTTTATAATTCTCAGCATGTGTCTTTCACCTCCTTGTTCATGTTTATTCCTAAGTATTTTATTTAATTATTTTTTGATGTGATTTTTAAAGGGATTGTTTTTTTACTTTCCCTTTCTGATATTTCATTGTTAGTGTAAAGAAATGCAACTGATTTCTGTATATAGTCTTATATCCTGCTACCCTGCTTAATTCATTTATCAGTTCTAGTAGTTTTTGTGTGGAGTCTTTAGGGTTTTCTATATATAGTATCATGTCACCTGTATATAATGACAATTTTACCTCTTCCCTTCCAATTCAGATATGTTTTATTTCTTTTTCTTGTCTGATTGTTGTGGCTAGCACTTCCAATACTATGCTGAATAGAAGTGGTGAGAGTGGGCATCCTTGGCTTGTTCCATATTTTAGGGGGGAGGCTTTCAGTTTTTCACCATTAAGTATTATGTTGGCTGTGGGTTTGTCATAAATAGTTTTTATTATGTTGAGGTATGGTCCCTTTATACCCACTTTGGTAACAGTTTTTATCATGAATGGATGTTGAATTTCAAATGCTTTTCCTGCATCTACTGAGAAAGAATTTAAAAATCATCCATAATTCTATTAAATAACTATTAAAACTATTTTCATTTTCCTTCTTTCTATATGTACACAAATTTTCCATTGTAGCATACATATGATTTTTATTTTACTATTTTCACTTGTTTTGCTAAAAAATTTTTTTTGCATCCCTGTAGTCTTTTTTTTTCTTTTGCATTTCTGTAGTCTTTATAATTCTACTTTTAAATGGCTGCATGGTTTAATCTTTTTGTCAGACAAACATGGATTTGAATCTCAGTTTGCTATAATCTACTTATGTGATTCTGGGAAAGTTTTTTCTTTCTTTTTTTGAAGTGCTTTATTGAGTTATAATTGACATACAATAAACTGCATGTATTTGAAATGCAAACTTTAAGTTCTGACATGTATATACCTGTAAAAACATCACCACAATCAAGATAATGAACATATTCATCATGCCCAAAAGATTCTTCCTGCCCTTTTGTAATCTCTCCCTCTTATCCCATATAATTATTTTAGACTCACCCATGTCATTGTTATGAAAGTGACAGAACATTTGAACCAGGTTACTTAAAAAGACAAAACTGGAAACTTTGGAAGGAGACAGTTTAGCCTCCTGTATGACTCTGGCCTGGCCTCAGAGGCAGACCCCCCTAGGAATCTGTGGCAGGCTCAAGCACCTTTAGGGTGTCAGTTGTATCCCAGGTAATATTGATGGCTTATTTTTCACATATTTCCTTTTTTTCAGGCTCCATGGCCAAAGCCCCACTTTCCAGCAGCTCTGCTCTTTTTGCCTCCCACTTGTGGATTTTCAATAGCTTTTTTTCCTCTACAATAGTCCTTACTTTTAAACTCTCCCATATCTGATATTTCCATTTCTCTCATTCTTTGCATGCTATCTTGGATGTGAAGTTATAGCTTTTAGTCCTAAGGGTTATGACACACACCAGAAACTGAAAAGTAAAACTGTAATTAATGACTCATAGAGCAAGTAAGGTGCTACTGGAGGACCCCTCTGGGCTATGAACAGGTATGTCTCCCCTGCCCACCTGGGATTTCCTCACCTGTAAATTTGTGTCACTGGCCCGACAGGGTCCTGTTGAGACTTCTGACGTTATCTTTGTTTCTGAAAGTCTTCAGGAGGGCAGAGGCTGGGGCTGGTTTACAACACAGACAAGTTCCTGAAGAAGGGCCATGCTCAGTTTACAGTATCAAGCACACTCTGGGAATTAGAGGGCTTCCAGATGCAGTCCTGCAGCCTGACACCAAGGGGCAGCATATACCAAAGGAAACATCTAGCTCTGCTAAAGCCAAGCGGAAACCAGGCAGAAACCACCTTGCTTTTAAACCCCCAGAGCAAAGCACACCAAGGCCATATTCTCATCTCTCGAATCAGATTACAGCATTACAGCTTTTAAATATCTATTAAGAGTTTTGCCTGCCAACTGAATTTTCCAAGAAGTCAATTTGTCGTTGAACATGATTTAAATATAATACTGCTGAGACCCACATACTCTGTAAGACTTACCCATTTTAGTGCATTTATAACTTCAGCAGCTTAATCTGAAAATAGTTCCAAATTCACACTCTTTCTATTCTTTTAAATGACTGTTTTCTGTCTGTCTCCTTTTCTTTCATGAAGCAAATTTTGTGTGTGGAATAACGGCAATCGAATAATTCTTTGGACAGTTAAACCAGACAAGGCTCAACTCTTTGGAGAGCTTAGTTTCCCTCTCTGAGGCATTTGTTCATTAATCCATCCATCAGCAAAGATTTCTGAGCATTTCCATCATATGCTTGACCCTGTGCTAAATGCTGTGGAGTGCAAGGATGAATGAGATATCAATTCTGCCATCAGGGGACGCATTCAAAGTCTAGAGAGCGGGGAGTATGTGGGCAGACAAAAAAAAAAAGTGATTATAGGAATGTGTGATAAGTGCAATGATAAAAAAGAAAAAGAGATGCTCTGGGGGACAAGTGAGAACAGAGGTGGGCACTTATCAGGGTGAAGGTTGGGGAGTGGGGAAGCTTGCAGGAAAACTTCCAAGAGGAGATATTTGAACTGAGCCTGAAGTAATAGACAGAATTAGCATTCCAGGCAGTGGGCCCAGAAGAGCCAAGGCAGGGAAGAATGAGAGAGTACAACATTTTGGTCAGTTTGTAGGCAGGTCAGACTGTTGAATGCCCAGGAGTGTGGGTATTGATTTGTGTTTTAGATAAACTACTCTGACAGCAAAATGGAGCTCAGAATGGAGGAGAATAGTGAGTAGAGAGAGCAGTAAGGAAGTTACCACAGTAATAGAGACCAAAAATTACCAAGTCCTGAAGGTGGTGAAGAATGGAGAGAAATGGATAAGTTCAACTGATATTTAAAAATAGTGCCAGACGCCGGGTGATGGGAGCAGCTGGATGACAGAGCTGGTCAATACAGCAGGAGGAGCAGGTGTGGGTGTGGAGAGGGCATGGGTTTTGCTTTGGTCCTAACCAAGTTTGAGAAGCTTGTGGGACACTCTGGTAGGAATGGGGTCCAGCAGGTGGTTGGATAGTGGTTTTGGAGCTTAATAGAGAACTCTGGGCCAAAAGATATGGTCTGGGGAGTGATTGAAATCATAGGAGTAGCTGAAATCGCCAGAGTGTAGGAGTTGAAGAAAGTTGAAAGAAAGCATTCAGAAATGGGAGACTCAGGAAAGTGTGGTCACAAAGCTATAGGGGTGTTCTTGGAGGGAAGACCCAACATAAAAAAGACGTCAGCATTCCCTGCATTCTCTATACTTAACACAGCCCCAATACAAATAGCAATGAGATTTGCTAAGGCAAAGTTCTTCTCCTGTATTTACACGGGACCTGGCATAACATCAGTGCCTGACAAATATTTCGTGACTATACGTAGGGACATGCATCCAGTGGAATAATATGCAACTTCAGTGAAGAATGGGGTAGATCTATATGCTGATATAGTAAGATTCATATGAAGTTTAAAAAACTAGGTGCACACACGTTGATGCTGTTATGGATATATATATTTAAGTATATATATATATAAAATGTATATAATTATATAAATGATAAACATATCTTTTTTTTCTGTAAGGATAATAATAGCTGATACATACAAAGCACTCAGTGTGTTCCTGGCACATATTTTTTTTTTTTTTTTTTTTATTGTGTAGTACACGGGCCTCTCACTGTTGTGGCCTCTCCCGTTGCGGAGCACAGGCTCCGGACGCGCAGGCTCAGTGGCCATGGCTCACGGGCCCAGCCGCTCCGCCGCACGTGGGATCCTCCCGGACCGGGGCACGAACCCGCGTCCCCTGCATCAGCAGGCAGACTCTCAACCACTGCGCCACCAGGGAAGCCCCCTGGCACATATTTTAACTCATTTAATCTTTTCTGTTGGGTAAGCTACTGCTGTGATCTCTTTGATACAGATTGGGAAACGAAGACACAGAATTTGAGTGACTAGCCCAGGATCACACGGGGGCAGAGGTGAGAGCTGGAGCCAGGCAGTCCGTACTTTCTACCACCGTGACCTGCTTCTCACACAGGAAAATGTTAACCTAGAAGGACGAGGGTGGGGAATGGTGGAGAGAGAATTTTACTTTTATTTCATACTCTTGAGTATTTAAAATATTATTTTACCATGCACATTATACTCCTTTAATCATAAAAAAAACAATTTAAAAATATTTTTGAGAATTGGGCTTTAGGTATAATCTGAGAACATCCCTGGGGACCTCTCTGGAGGGTCCAGTAGGCTGCCTCGTGGTAAGATGGAGGAGGCGGGCTGGTCGAGGACACATCCCAACAGGCTTGTGGAAAGGAGATACAAAGGAGATACTGGTTTGCTTTCCATATAATTAAAGTGCAGCCCTGAGAGCACAGCCAGCATTTAAAGCACAGCGGCCAGTTTCTGGCTTTGGTTTTTCCAGTGACTTATTTTTTGTTAAGTTTCTCTCACTTAGAAATCCTCCCGCTGTGGATTCCTACATGCATGGCTTCTAGGGCTTCATTCCATGGATTTCAACTTTTTTAGTTTTTGACTAGGCAATACAGTCCTATAACTGAATAAGTTAAAATCAGTTTAAAAGGGGTAAATGAGAAATCTTACTCCCAACCGCTCTGTTTCCACCTTGGCCCTTATAGCTACGACTTTTTTTTTTTTTTTTTTTTTTACTTTCTTTGGTAACCTTTCAGTGATTCCTTAGACAAATTAAAGTATATATACACATATATATTCTTAGCTTTCTTTCTTTCCTACACCCCCAGGGTCGCTGCTTTGTTCCTTTTTAAATTGGCACGTGGAGAGCTTCCTCTTTTTTTTTTTTTTTTTTAACAGCTAGACGACTCACCACTGTCCATTGGGTTAGTTTAGCGAGTCTGCTCTGAGCATATTCCCTTGACCTTGCTGTTGGCTTTGCTGAGGAGTCTCCAAGTTTGAAGGAGTGTTTCTTCTCTGCTCCTCTATTTTTAGAGTTCTTCCCAGTCATCAGCTTCCTAGCAACTGACTGCATTTGTACCCACACTCTCCGTAATGAGGGGTAACTGAAGGCTTCTCTTTCCCTCTTTGTCTTCTCTTCCAGGGCACACAGTGGGGGCCTGCCCTTCCCTGATGGCCCATGGGGCAGCAGCTCACACCTGTTCCTTCTCGTGATTAAAAACAGACTCAGTTACTTCCACTTGAATCTCTTGTCACTGCCAATTTTCATCTTCTTGGGAACAAATGTGCTGGGGTGAAACCCCCGGGTATATAGGCTTATAGTTTAATTGTAAACACCTGTTGACAGAGCCGTGCACTGGCTGAACAGGTATGAAGTTACGCATTTCCTTCCTCTTTTTGTTTATTTTTAATCTGTGTTTATCATGACTCTGTATTTGTTGTGTGATTACTAACTTCCAAACAGTTTGAACCGGCTCCATCGTTGGGGAGTGGGGATTAGGGAGGAGAAAAACTCACCCACAAAGATCTCTGCGGCTTGCTCTAGATGGGCAGAATGTTTGGTTAATTGATTATCATGGTTTAACAACCATCACCTGGGGCGAGGGCTGACCGGGGGATGGCAATATTCCGTTTTAATGAAGGCGTTGATGTTTCCCCACCCACTTATCCGTCACAAATGTTCTTTCCCTGGCTTTGGTGGCCTGCCCTGGGGTGATCCCTTCTGCTGCCAACACGCCCGCCCAGCTGGAGATTGCCATGGACACCATGATTAGAATCTTCTGCTACTCCTGCAAGGAGGGGGACAGGTTCAAGATCAACAAGGGGGAGCTGAAAATGCTCTTGCAGCGACACCTCACAGAATTCTTCCCGGTGAGTCTGGCTTTTCTCCCCATCCAGTCGAGGGTGGATGCGGTGCACATTCAGGGATAGCCTCCATGTGCACCACCAACTCCTGTGTCCTGCCACACGTTGTATAATTCCTATCGAGATTCTAAATACAGGGAAGCAAACACTAGAGACCTTTGTTTTCTGTGTCTGTAGGCATGTGCGCTTTTCTGTAGTGCCTAGGGTTAGGGTTTCCAGTGTTGGAAATTATATTTGAGGCTTTTATCAATTATTCAGTGTCGTAGTACAGCAAAGGTATAGCTAGTTATACTAGGAGTTATAGTTATAACTAGTGTCACAAGTTATACCCGGACCTCTGTCCTGCTGTCTATAAATGAATAAATATTATGTTTGGGGCCAGAAATGCAGCCTGGGGCACTTTATGATATGATGGCAAATTTTCTAGTGAATAACAAATACCAGGTGAGTTTGTCAGCCGAGAACAAGCTGATTGGGATTGACCGAAAGGGTGTGTCTGGCCAGTGACCAGTTGGGTAACAAGTAGATTTACATCTCAAAACAGCCAAAAGTTCAATAAAACCACACGTGAAACCTTAGAATGGAGTGTGTGGAGGCTGCTCTCAAGAAAATGCTCACTCTTGTGTTTCTGGAGTTGCCTCGAATTGGTTTTAGCACGTGTAACAGCCTGGCATGATGTTATTCTGTCCAAACCCTGTGTTAAGACGATAGTAATTATAATTATGACACTCTTTTATCCCCACCCTCTATGGGAAAAGCTTAAAGTAAGAATTTTTAACATACAAATACCTGTTCAGTAATTTTAAGAGCCCCTGAGAACATTTTTCTTTTTCAAATTCAGTTTGGCTACTGTATTACATAACATTTAGGATAAAAAACTCGGTAGGCCACACTTGGCACATTGATTTATTCAAGTGAAATTTATAGTTGTTTTTGATTGAGTTGATTTTGATCAATTCAGTTTAAATTTCCAACCATTTAATGGTTGGCAGCTAATGAGAGGACAATGGGGAGTTCTTGGAGGAAGTGAATTATACTTCTGGAAACATTTCTCATCAGCCTCTTATCATAGGAAAGGTAGGTGCTTCACCGCCCCACCCTTTCTGAACCCTGATCTCCTCAATGGGCTCCTTGCTTTCCTTTCCACCTATAAAATGGAGTCATCCTTATAAGATCTACCCTTTATTGGGTGCCTCTGTTTTGTTTTGCGACACACAAAACAGGCTGCCAGCTAAAATATTATATGACCCATGCAATTATTTGGGACATACTTATACTAAAAAAGTATTCATTGCTCATCTGAAATCCACATTTAATTGGGCATCCTGAATTTTTACTTGCTAAATCTAACAACGTGGTGCTAAGCACTTATAAAAGCATGTTGAAGTAGCCCCCAAATTTGTGGGAGATATTTTTTTCCTCATTTGATAAATTAGGACATTTTAAAATGTTAAGTGATTTGCTCCAAGTCCCATTGTTGGTAAATGGCAGAGCCACTCACGATCCCCCTTTGGCTTCAAGGCTTCCTTCTTTTCAAGTCCCCCTGATTTCCTCCCCAGGTCCTGGCCCTCAGCCTGTCCAGCTCACTTTGATATGCTGCTGTTTGCTCCTCTTGGTGTTTAGGTCTGAGGATTATATGGTGGGGGTGGGGCAGAAGCCCAGACTCGTTTAGAATGTGTGCCTGGTTCAAACCTCCCTGCAAATAGGCTCTTGGAAATTGCTTTAGATGCTAAAAATGGAAATGCAAACTTTAATGTAGATAAAAGGAAAATACGATTTCAGTTGTCATTATGAACCTCAGAGCCTGGGAGTTAGAAATTTTCTTTTTCCTTTTAGTGTCAAAAGGATCCTGAGTTGGTTGATAAGATAATGTAGGACCTGGATGCCAATAAGGACAACAAAGTGGATTTTAATGAATTCGTGGTCACTGTGGCAGCTCTGACCATTGCTTGTAATGATTACTTTGTAGAACAATTGAAGAAGAAAGGAAAGACAAGTAGTAGTTTAATCTAAAGGCAGAAATATATCCACAGTTATTTACCGACTGTTCATCTATACCCTCCAGATCCATAGTCATGCCATTTATAGCTATAATATACATATAATTAGTTGCTAGTATTAGTAAATGATGCATACCTTAATATATTGACTTTAAATAAATATTCCAAATTTTATATGCCCTTCTTGAAATTTTCCTATATATATTTTTTAAATTGAAGAATAGTTGGTTTACAATGTTGGGTTAGCTTGAGGTGTACATCAAAGTGATTCAGTATCTATTCTTTTTCAGATTTTTTCCATTATAATTTATTACATGATATTGAATACATTGGGTTGGCCAAAAAGTTCGTTCAGGTTTTTCCGTATCATCCTACAGAAAAACCTGAACGAATGTTCTGCCCAACCCAATAGTTCCCTGTGCTATACAGTAGGTCCTTGTTGTTTATCTTTTTTTTTTTTTTGCGGTACGCGGGCCTCTCACTGTTGCGGCCTCTCCCGTTGAGGAGCACAGGCTCCGGACGCGCAGGCTCAGCGGCCATGGCTCACGGGCCCAGCCGCTCCGCGGCATGTGGGATCCTCCCAGACCGGGGCACGAACCCGTGTCCCCTGCATTGGCAGGCGGACTCTCAACCACTGCGCCACCAGGGAAGCCCTGTTTATCTATTTTATATATAGTAGTGTGTATCTATTCATCTCAAGTAAAGATGTTATATACTTTTTTTGTCAAAGAGAGAGCATCACAAAAATTTAGCTCTTTCAAATGAGACTAGAACTCAGCAAATTTCTCAGACATTCATCATCCTTAAATTGTACTTTGAAATTATCCTATTAAAGAAATAAAGTGGCTCTTGCACCCTCTTGTGATTCTGCTTCGAGAAGACGAAGCTGTGATGGTCTGTAAACAGAAAGGCTGTTAAGTGGAAGGAAGTGCTGGCTTTTGCAGTGAGTTAGCTCAGGGAAGGGGTAAGTCCAGGATGCTCAAGCCAAGAGAGTGCGACCAGCAACCCTTGGGGGCTGGTGTAGAAACACCTCCTTGTCCCTGGGGTCAGGTGATTCTGAGGCAAGTGTCTTAATGCCATTTCCCAGGGCTTCCCCGCCTCCCCGCCGGGGGAGGAGGCCTTGGTCTCGCACCTGCTCTGGGCTGCCTTTCCTTCCTGGTCTCGCTGTGAAGCCCCACCCATGTGTCCTGCATCTCTCAAACTACTTGTGTCAGGGTCTGCTTGGAGGAAACCCAAACTGTGACAGATCCTTTGCAGGGGTCCCCAACCTTTTTGGCACCAGGGACCGGTTTCGTTGGAAGACAGGTTTTCCACGGACAGATGGGATGTGGGGGGGGGGGGCTGGGTGGGGGATGGTTCAGGCGGAAATGCGAGCGATGGGGAGAGGCAGATGAAGCTTCCTTCGCTTGCCCGCTGCCCACCTCCTGCTGTGCAGACCAGTTCCTAGCAGGCCACGAACTGGTACCCGTCCGCGGCCCGCGGGTTGGGGAACCCTGCTTTGGAGAATTTAAGAAAGGGAATGGTGAGATTACATTTATAATTTTAAGTGCTCATCCCAGCCACCGTGTGAACAAAGGGCTAGAGAGAGGGCAAGTGTGGAAGAGGGTGACCTGCTAGGAGGCCAAATGCTGTGGTCTGAGGGAGAGAAGATGGTATCTCCTGCCGGGGTCTGAGCAATGGAGATGAAGAGAAGCAGTTGAATTTGCTGTCTTTTGCAGGTAGGAGTGATAGGACTTGCTGAGGGATTGGTAAGCAAGTGTAGGAAAAGAGAGCAGTCCAGGACGATAGAACGGGTACTGCTATTGCCTATCTGAGTCCATTCTACCTTTCTTCCATATATCAGAGCCCTGATTTATGCAGGGTGGCAATGTGCTTAGCTAAAAAGCCATATTTCCCAGCTTCTCTTGTATCTGAGGTAGAGCTTGTAACAGTTCCGGGCAATGAGAGATAAGCAGAAATCTACTAGGGATTTCTGGGAGTGTTTTGCTCTTTCCATATAGGCTCTGTGCCTTCCACCTTGTTAATTCCTTCCTTTTCTTTCCATTGGCATGTGAATGTGAGGCTGGAGGTGGGGCTGTCATCTTGCGACCATGAGGACGGTGAAGAAAAAAGATAGAAGGAGCCGGGACATTGTTAGCTTAGGGAGACCAGTGCACAGCTCTGGTCTGCCTGCCTCTGGCCCTCTTATTATATGAAAATAAACAAACAAAAAACCCCTGCTCTCTGGTTAAGGTGGATTCTGTTAACATGCAGCTGAATGCAATCCCTAACGTTTAGATTTTTGGTCAAGCAAATGATGCAATTTACTAAATGGGAAAGACTGGGGTAGGAGGGGCTTTATGTGGGGACATTGAGGGGAATAGCTCTGTGTGAAATCTCTATTGAACATCTAAGTGGAGATATCATATGTGCAGTTGGATATATGATCTAGTCCAGAGCTCAGGGTAAACAGGGAACTGGTGATACAGATTTGGGAGTCATTAGCATCTAGATGGTATTAAGCCACAGGACTAGAGGAGCTCACTTAGGATGAGAATGTGGATAGAGAAGAAGAAAGGTCCAACAGTTAGCTTTCAGCAGAAAGAGGAGCCAACAAATGATACACCAAAGGCATAGTCAGGGAGTAGAAGGAAAACCAGGTAAGCGCAGTACTTCAGAAGCCTAGGGGAGAACGTCTCTGGAGAAGGAAAGAGGGTGAAATCCACTGAGAGGAGGAGTAAGTTGAGAACAGAGACCTGACCTTTAGATTTGCCAAGGTAGAGATCATCAGTAACATCAAGGACCCTGACCAAAGTGATTCTGCTTACAGAGGTGCCTATCTCCCTATCTGGCTGATAGTAGGTGCTCAATAAATATTTAATAAACAAATAAAAGAATCAGCCAATTGTTGACTTTCTAGTGCTAAGACCTGTCATTTTGTTCTTTAAATAGGATTTTTGTTTGTTTGTTTCCCTTAAGCCCATTCTGAGCAGATAGGACAGAGAGAATTTAGAGGTCAGAACATTCTAGAGAAGTGTATACCATTGGTATTTATTTACTCCTATCTGTGAAAATGTTGGAAGAAAAAATGAGAAGAAAAAATTGAACACTTTTCAGAGATGTTTAGACTCTTTTCTTATAAGCAGGCATATTAATTATGCAAGAGAAGGTCTGACTATTTCTCAGGGACCTTTAAACTTTTCATTTAATTTGGTCCAAAGTTTACATATTGAAAAATGGGCCACTAAATCATGAGAAGTAAATCCAAAAATTTCCTCATGTTCTATTAAAGGAAGGACATTCTCAACAGAGAGAAATAAATGGAAAAGCAATGTTCATTTCATGGTGTTTCTAAAAATTGATGAAAAGTTAGGAAAAGCAATTTTTGTGTCAAATTAGATTTCAAATGAGTAAGAATTACGTGATGTACCAAAAGCTCTTTTCTAGTAAAGGAAAGGCTTTCTTTTGTGTGTACGTGTTAGGTACTTACAATAAGTTTGTAGGAGGCAAAATTGATTATTTCTTCAGCCCAGAGGCACTGGCCTTGCATTTGCTGGAGCTTAAATCAGCTTTAAACAATATTCAAGGGTCATCTCTAAATTAGCACATTCTGATGTTTAACATTTTCTCAGTGTGGTTATTGGAAGACTAGGCTTATGGAAGACAATAGCCTAGTCTGCTTGGGGCCCTGGGCTTGAGATATGGCTGACAATACAAATAGCTAGAAAGCATTAAAGAAAAACAAAAACCTTAAGTTTTAATTTTAAAACCAGATTTTGTTTTTCCTTAAGAATCATGGGGTTAAGGAAGGCTTTACAGAGGCAAAGAAATGGGGCAAGGATATTAAAGAGAGAACTTGGGCAAAGTCACACAGGTATGAAAGAACAGGACATGTTGGGGAGAATGCTGTTGTTTGGGGCACCCTAGGGTATGGGGTGTAGGAGAGCAGGAAATGGGGCTGGAGTGGTAGACAGGGCTCAGAATCAGAAAGGGCCTTGGGTGTTAATGTGAGAAATTTGAAATTTATCCTGAATGTTATGAGAAACCACTGTAGGATTTTATGTATTTTTTTCTTATTACTTAGAGCAGTTTTTATGTTTCTAAATGTCCCCCTAAAATATTTAAATCTTTAAAGCAGTGGTTTTGAACTCTAACTTCACATTACACTCACCCAAGCTATTGCATAAAAATATAGATGAATATAAGCTCCACCCCCACTAAGATTCTGATTCAATTGGTCTGGGAACAGGACCCAGGAATCAGAATTTTAAAAAGAGCACCAGGTGATTCTAAATGCAAACAGGGTTGAAAAACCCTCCTTTTTATGGTGACTTGCTTAATCAAGTAATCAGATCAACTTCTGGCTGCTCCAACTTTAATGTGTGTGAACCATCTGGTGATCCGATTCTGCATCAGTAGGTCTGGGCTGGGGCCTGAGGTTCTGCATTTCTAAGAAACTCCTAGACGTTGACAGTGCTGATAGAAATGCTCTAGGCTCTAGGATGAAGAGGAAAGGGTCGGAACAAAAGTATGGAGGTGCTGTTTTGGAAGCAGGCACCTGTAGAATAGTTCTTGCTGGGGAATACTCCTTTTGGAAGAATATAAGACAACACAAGGCATTAGGCACAGAGAGGGCTGGGGGAGAGGTGGAAGCAACCAGGAAGGAACATTCCCTAAGGCCGCAGGGGAGGGGGAGGAACAGTCTGCCACCGGACTGCCTTGTGTTGTTACTGAACACAAGTTCATGTGCCCGAAGCACAGAGAGGCCAAACAGAAACGTCAGAATTTGGAGCAGAGAAAAGTTTATTGCAGGGCCAAGCAAGGAGAATGGGTGTCTGGTGCTCTAAAAAACCCCGACCTCCCCAATGGTTTCGAGGACAATCTTTTATATGCAAAATTTAGAGTGAGGGCTGCAGGGTGTGTGACTTTCTTCTGATTGGTTGGTGGTGAGGTAACAGGGTGTTGCTCCAGGAATCTTGTGCTCGGCCTGAAGTCACCATCCTCTACCTGGGTGGGGGCCTCAGTTCTGCAGAAGAACTCAAAGATATTGTGACATATATTCTTTGAGGAGGAACCAGGATCCTGCTCTGTAGTTTCTTGATTTTTGCTACTTTGTTTTTGCATTCCTTCACTTCCCTGATTAGCCACTGTTTGAATCTGCTCTCCTACACCTCATATTCTAGGGTGCCCCAAACCACTGGCATTCTCCCCAGCAGGTCCTGTTGCTTCATAACTTCTTATTCTGCAAATAAGAAATGGGGCAGGGGTGTGGACACAGAAAGGCTTTTGTATCCAGGAGGGCCTTCCTCAGATTCAAGGTCAAAGATCTTGGACAAGTTATTTAACTTCTTTAAGCCTCATTTTTCTGGCATGTCTCAACTCTAGTGGCTCACCTATATCAGTCGACAAGGAACACAATGATTGTTGGGATCCCTAGGCCCCACCCCTGTCCAAATGAACCAGAAAGGAGAAAAGGGGTAGGTGAGCATTTGCACTGATAGCAAGCTCTCTCGGTGGATATTATGTACCCTCAACTGGCAGAACTAGAACTCTGGTGGTTAAAATAAGATAGCAAGTGCCTGGAACATAATAAGTGCTCAGTAAGTGGTAACCATACGGGTGAAGATGGTGAGCACTTCTGGTCCAGCCTCGTTCTGCAGCTCATGGGTTTTATCCAACCTTCTCTCTCAAGTTGGTGCCTCCGGCTGCCTGCCACCAGAAGAGGTTACTGTTCCCCTTGAGTTCTCCCACTTTCTCAGAGTTTCTTTTCAAGAAATGGAACACTATGCAGTCATTACACACGTGTTTTCAAAGACCATTGACTATAATGGAAAGTGCCTAGTATATAATATTAACTTTAAATAACAGTGTGTCTGATATGGTCCCAATTTGGTTTCAAAAAAGTGCTATAGCGTGTTTTTAACATACTGCTTTGTTTCTACTTGCAATTTTTATTTTTCTTCATCCCAATCAAGAGGAGAAAGGCTTCCTTACAAAGGGAAGGCCTATAATGGCCTGGAAATCAAAAGTTGCCTGAAAACCACTTCCTTTTCTAATTTTTGTTTTCCAGAGCTTGAGCCATTAAGGTAATTATGTGAGAGGTCTCCAAGGAAAATGTCAGGAGAAGGAGAATTATCCCAGAGGAAAGGATTTCCCCTGAGCTCTGGAGGAAAGGAGGCGGTTTCTGGTCCCCAGAGTAGTGCAGGCCTCAGCAATTGAATGGCCTCTCCCCGGAATCCTCTTCTAGGATTCCCATCTCCTCATCTTTTTTTTTTTTTATTTGCGGTACGCGGGCCTCTCACTGCTGTGGCCTCTCCCGTTGCGGAGCACAGGCTCCGGACGCGCAGGCTCAGCGGCCATGGCTCACGGGCCCAGCCGCTCCGCGGCATGTGGGATCTTCCCGGACTGGGGCACGAATCCGTGTCCCCTGCATCGGCAGGCGGACTCTCAACCACTGCGCCACCGGGGAAGCCCCTCTTCATCTTCTTTGTTATAGATCACCCACTGGAGGAGCATGATCACCTAAGGGTGCACTCAGGGTTTCTACCATCACCTTTTGCAAGTTTTACATAGGTTTCTCCAACTTCCCTTTGGAATGTAGTGTCTATTATCTTAAGGCTTCAGCCAATTTCTAACATCCGGGTATATGTACCTAGAAAAGAGCCTGGAAGGAAACCTACCGAAATGTTCACCATGGATGGTGGCGTTATAGGCGATTTTGATGTTTTCTTTATAATTTTATCTAATTTCTGATGTTTCAGCAATGAACAATAATCAGAAGAAAGTGATGTTATTTATTTTCATGAGAGGATTCCCACTACTCTGGCTTTACATGCTTTATTCCTCCCTTATGCGCCTCTTACCAACTAAAAAGTCTTTTTGTCTGAGACAGCTTCCTCAGCCCCGCTTGCCTTTTACAATGTCCTCTTTTGTATTGTCTTACTTGTCTTTCTAACCCTAGCACCTAGCATAGCACCAACATATCAGAGAGTGAAGCACATGATCTTTGACATGAACCTATCTTGAGAGTGCCAAGGATTTTCTTTGTTCACATCATCACCATTATAAAGAATTTCCACTGGACAGTTATAGCACTGACCAAATAACAGAGCCCCCTTGTTGACAGAGAGCAAATTATCATGTGCTGGACCCTGGAGTTCCACAGGGATAAGCAAGAAACAATCTTTTTTTTTTTTTTTTTTTTTGCGGTACGTGGGCCTCGCACTGCTGCGGCCTCTCCCGTTGCAGAGCACAGGCTCCGGACGCGCAGGCTCAGCGGCCACGGCTCGCGGGTCCAGCCGCTCCACAGCACGTGGGATCTTCCCGGACCGGGCCGCGAACCCGCGTCCCCTGCATCAGCAGGCGGACTCTCAACCACTGCGCCACCAGGGAAGCCCCAAGAAACAATCTTTTTAAAGGGGTTATTGACAAGCATCCCTGCTAGCAATTCCCAAGTGACAGAAATTTGGTCATCAAATATCACCTAGTATGAGCAAAGAACAGTTGAAAGTTAAGGCCCAAGAACATTTTAAAACCCCTGAAATCTACTTAAGCAGTTTCAATTTTAGAGGTGCTCTTTCCATACAACATTAACATATACTTATATAAGTGTACTGATATTGGCCACAGATGCATCTGACATTTCATTCATTAGGTTGTATTAAAGATTTTTTTTTTTTGCAGGGGAAGATAAATTAAAAACACACAAGAAACATCCCTGGATTTTTCCTTAAAAAAGAACAAAAAGGCTGTTTTTTTCTCATACCGCCACCCCAACCACCACCACTTCCTCCCAGCTCCTGGATGCCACTGATTAGTTTTTTTGTTTCTATAGTATTGCATTTTCCAGCAGGTCATATAAATGGAATCATGTAGTATATAGCCTTTGAGTCTGGCTTTTTTCACTTAGTGTAATACGTTTGAGATTCATCCCTGATTTTGTGTGTTTCCAATAGCTTATTCCTTTTTATTGCTGAGCAGTATTTCATTTTATGAATCTACCATGATTTGTTTATTCATTCACCAACTGAAGGATGTTTGGATTGTTTCCAATTTTGAGTGACTGTGAATAAATCTGCTATAAATATTGGTGAACAGGTTTTTCTATGGACATAAATTTTCATTTTGCTTGTACCTAAGCATGGGATCCCTGGGTAGTATGGTATTACGAGATTTAAATTTTTAACCTTTCTAATAGTGGTGAAGTGGTATCTCCTGTGGTTTTAATTTGCATTTCCTTAATAACTAATGATGTTGAACATTTTTTATATGTATATTTGCCATCTATATGTCTTCTTTGGTAAAGTATCTGTTCAAGTCTTTGGCCCATTAAAAAAGTTGGGTTGTTTATGTTTTTATTTATTTATTTTTAAGATTTATTTATTATTTATTTTATTTATTTTTGGCTGCGTTGGGTCTTAGTTGCAGCACACAGGATCTTCATTGAGGCGTGCGGGATCTTTTGTGGTGGCATGAGTGTTTTCTCTTCTCTAGTTGTGGCACGCAGGCTCCAGGGCACGTGGGCTCTGTAGTTGTGGTGCGCGGGTTCCAGAGCACGTGGGCTCTGTAGTTTGCAGCACGCAGGCTCTAGTTTAGGCGCACGAGCTCTGTATTTGTGGTACACGGGCTTAGTTGCCCCGCAACATGTGGGATCTTAGTTCCCTGACCAGGGATCGAGCCCACGTGCCCTGCATTGCAAGGTGGATTGTTTACCACTGGACCACCAGGGAAGTCCCCTATGTTTTTGAGTTTTAAAAGTTCTTTTCTGATTTAAAAGATTAAGGTATAATTTACATATGACATTATGTTAGTTTTAAGTGTATAGCATAATGATTTGGTATTTGTATGTACTGCAAAATGATCACCACAATAAGTCTAGTTAACATATATTACCATACATAGTTACACAAAATTCTTTTCTTGTGATGAGAACTTTTAAGATCTATTGTTTTAGCAATTTTCAAATATACAATACAATACAATATTATTAACTATAGTCACTATGGCTTATTTATTTTATAACTGGAAGTTTTTACCTTTTGACCACCTTCATCCATTTTTATACTTCCTAAATATAAGACCTTTGTCAAATATGTGTTATGCAAATATTTTCTCCCTTTTCATTCTCTTGACATTGTCTTTCACAGAGCACAAATTTTTAATTTTGAAGAAGTCAGATTTATCATTTTTTTTTTTTTTTTTTTGGATGCATTAGGTCTTCGTTGCTGCGTGAGGGCTTTCTCTAGTTGCGGCGAGCAGGGGCTACTCTTTGTTGCGGTGCATGGACTTCTCATTGCGGTGGCTTCTCTTATTGTGGAGCACAGGCTCTAGGTGCACAGGCTTCAGTAGTTGTGGCTCGCGGGTTCTAGAGCTCAGGCTCAGTAGTTGTGGCCCATGGGCTTAGTTGCTCCGCGGCCTGTGGGATCTTCCCAGACCAGGGCTCGAACCCATGTCCTCTGCATTGGCAGGCAGATTCTTAACCACTGCACCACCAAGGAAGCCCTATCATTGTTTTTTAATGGATCGTGCTTTTGATGTTGTATCAAAGAAGACTTTGCATAAGCCAGTGGTTTTCAAATGGGAGACAACCCACCTATCCTCAATATTTGGCAATGTCTGAAGACGTTTTTGATTGTTATGACTGGGGGTGGGGGTGCTACTGGTGACTAGTGGAACTAAGGATGCTGCTAAACATCCTACAATGCACAGAACAGCCCCTCACACAAGAATTATCCAATCCAAAATGTAAATAGTGCTAAGGCTGAGAAACCCTGGCTTAACTCAAGGTCAAAAAGATTTTGTTCTTTTACTTCTTTTTTATTTTTAAGAAATTTTTGTAATGTTAGATTCTACATTTAGGTTTATGACAAATTTTGTGTTAAGTTTTGTACATGGTGGAAGACATGGATTGAAGTTCTTTTTCATTTTTTGGCATGGATGTTCAATTATTTCAGTAATATTTGTTGAAAAGACTATCTTTTCCCATTGAACTGCCTTTGATTACATATGCATGGGTCTATTTCTGGACTTTCTTCTGTTGCTCTATTGCTTATCTTTTCCCTAATACCATATGGTCTTGATAACTTGCTTTATAGTAAGTCTTGAAATGAGATGGTCTGAGTCTTATAATTTTATACTTCTTTTTCAAAATTGTTTTGCTATTCTATTTTATCTCATTCTTTTTGATAGCAGCTTTTAGAGGTGCACTGAATACATATTTGAGTTGTCAATGGCGAACCATTAAATTCAATATTTGGCCAAAGGTGAGACTAAAGTTAAGTAATACCACCATAGAAAGAGAACTTCCAGTATAAAAGAAAAAATTCAAGCTTTTATTTTAAAATGTAATTATTATTATCACAACTTTATTATTAAAAGTTTTGATAGTCATATTTTACAAATTAGATATTATATTGTAGGGATAATAATTTCTGCACAGTTAGATTTGCTCTTGCAGTGAATAAACTACTGAGAGCAATCACTGAAAAAGCTATAAAAAAGATATACTCAAAAAACTGTAGGTTAATCAGGATGGAAATCTAAAAAATATTCAAGTAACTCACAAAAAATATAGGAAGAATAAAAACAGAGAAATTAAAAACACAGTGAACAAACAGAAAACAAAAAATAAAATGATAAACTTAAGCCCTAATATCAATAATTACATTAAATGTAAATGGTGTAATTATGACAAAAACATAGAGATTAGCAGAATGGATTAAAAACATAGCCCATGGGCTTCCCTGGTGGCACAGTGGTTGAGAGTCTGCCTGCTGATGCAGGGGACACGGGTTCGTGTCCTGGTCCAGGAAGATCCCACATGCCACAGAGCAGCTGGGCCCGTGAGCCATGGCCGCTGAGCCTGCGCGTCCGGAGCCTGTGCTCCACAATGGGAGAGGCCACAACAGTGAGAGGCCTGAGAACCGCAAAAAAAAAAAAAAACATAGCCCAACTATATTGTCTACAAGAAACTCATTTCAAATGTAATGTTATAGATAGATTGAAGTTAAAGGACAGAAATGTTATATCAAACAAACGTTAATAAAAGAAAGCAAGATTGGCTATGTTAATATCAGATAAAATAGACTTCAGAGCAAACAAAATTACCAGAGATGGAGAGAGAAATTACATAATTATAAAGAGTCAATCTATCATGAAGATGTAGCAATCCTAAATATACATGTACTAACAAGAATTACAAAATCTATGAAGTAAACACTCATAGAACTAAAAGGAGAAATAGACAAATTCACAGTTATAGTCGAAGACTTCAACACACCTCTCTCAATAATTGATAGAAGAAGCAGACAGAAAATTAGCAAAGATACAGAAGAAATCAACACTACCATCAACCAACTGGATCTAATTGACATTTATAGAACACTCTGCTCATAAAGAGCAGACAATACATTCTTTTCAAGTGCCAATGGAACATATACGAAGGCAGACCATATCCTGGGCCATTAAAAAAAAAATTAAACACATTGAAATCCTGAGAAGGGTTCCCTGAGCACAATGGAAACAAACTACAAATCCATCGCATAAAGATAAGATGAAACTCTCCAAACACTGGGAAACGAATCAACATACTTCTAAATAATCTATGGGTCAAAGAGGAGATCTTCATGAAAATTAAAAATATACACTCAACTGAATGAAAATGAAAGTACAATGTATCAAATTTATAGGACACAAAGAAGAAGTCCTGAAAGAGAAATTTATAGCACCAAACCCTTACATTAGAAAAGAGAAGAATCAAATCAGTTTCTCACAATTTGTATAAATCTGTAATTATCTCAAAATAAAAAGTTTAATTATATATAAAATACACATATAAATATATATTTACATACATACCTTCTTTATTGCACTTTATTGTGCTTCACAGATATTGTGTTTTTTGACAAATCGAAGGTTTGTGGCAACTGCATGGAGCAAGTCTATCAGCAGGACCATTTTTCCAACAGCATTTGCTCATTTCGTGTCCCTTTGTCACATTTTGGTAATTCTCGTAATATTTCACACTTTCTCATTATTATTATATTTGTTATGGTGATCTGTGATCAGTGATCTTTGATGTTACTATCGTAATTGCTTTGAGGCACCACAAACTACGCCTATATAAGATGGTGAGCTTAATAAATGTTGTGTGTGTGCTGATTGCTCCACCAACTGGCCGTTCCCCTGTCTCTCTCCCTCTCCTTGGGCCTCCTTGTTCCCTGAGACACAACAATATTAAAATTAGACCAATTAATAACCCTACAATGGCCTTAAGTGTTCAAGTAAAAGGAAGAGTCATACATCTCTCACTCTAAATCAAAAGCTAGAAACGCTAAGCTTAGTGAGAAAAGCTTGTTGAAAGCTGAGATATGCCAAAAGTTAGGCCTCCTGCACCAAACAGTTAGCCAAGTTGTGAATGCAAAGGATAAATTCTTGATGGAAGTTAAAAATGCTACTCCAGTGAACACACAGATGATAAGAAAGTGAAACATCCTTATTGCTGATATGGAGAAAGTTTTAGTGGTCTGGATAGAAGATCAAACCAGCCTTAAGGAAACAATATTTCCTAATAAAGCCTAATTCAGAGCAAGGCCCTAAGGCCTCTTTGATTCTATGAAGGCTGAGAGAGGTGAGGAAGCTGCAGAAGAAAAGTTTGAAGCCAGCAGAGGTTGGTTCATGAGGTTTAAGGGAATAAGCTGTCTCTATAACACAGCTCAAGGTGAAGCAGCAAGTGTTGTAGAAGCTGCGGCATGTTATCCAAAAGATCTAGCTAACATCATTAATGAAGGTGGCTATGCTACACAACAGATTTTCAATGTAGACGAAATAGCCTTCTACTGAAGAAGATGCCATTAGGACTTTTCATAGCTAGAGAGAAGTCAATGCCTGGCTTTAAAGCTTCAAAGGATAGGCTGACTCTCCTGTTTGGGGCTAAGATAGCTTGTGATGTTAAATTGAAGCCAATGCTCATTTACTATTTTGAAAATCCTAGGGCCCTTAAGAGTTAGGCTAAATCTATTTTGCCTGTTCTCTAGAAATGGAACTAAGCCTGAATGACTGCACATCTGCTTACAACGTGGTTTACTGATATTTTAAGCACATTGTTGAGATCTGCTGCTCAGAAAAAAAGATTACTTTCAAAATATTACTGTTAGTTATGAAGCAGAAACTAGCACACCATTGTAAAGCAATTATACTCCAATAAAGATGTAAAAAAAAAAAATTACTGTTAGGGCTTCCCTGGTGGCGCAGTGGTTGAGAGTCCGCCTGCCGATGCAGGGGACACGGGTTCGTGCCCCGGTCCGGGAAGATCCCACATGCCGCGGAGCAGCTGGGCCCGTGAGCCATGGCTGCTGAGCCTGCGCGTCCTGAGCCTGTACTCCGCAACGGGAGAGGCCACAGCAGTGAGAGGCCCGCATACCGAAAAAAAAAAAAAAAATTACTGTTAATTGACAATGCACCTGGTCACCCAACAGCTCTGATGAAGATGTACAATGAGATTCATGTTGTTTTCATGCCTTCTAACACAACAACCATTCTGCAGCCTATGGATCAAAGAGTAATTTTGACCTTTAAGTCTTATTATTTAAGAAATACATGTCATAAGGCTATAGCTGCCATAGACAGTGATTCCTCTGATGGATATGAATAAAGTCAATTGAAAACCTTCTGGAAAGGATTCACTATTCTAGATGCTACTATGACCATTCATGATTCATGGAAAGAGGTCAAAATATAAACATTAACAGGAGTTGGAAGAAGTTGATTCAAACCCTCATGGATGCCTTTGAGAGGTTCAAGCCTTCAGTAGAGGAAGTCACTGCAGATGTTGTGGAAATAGCAAGAGAACTAGAATTAGATGTGGAGCCTGAAGATGTGACTGAGTTGCTGCACTCCAGAAAATTTTAAGGGATGAGGAGTTGCTTCTTATGGATGAGCAAAGAAAGTGGTTTCTTGAGATGGAATCTACTCCTGGTGAAGATGCTGTGAAGATTTTTGAAATTACAACAAAGGATTTAGAATAAAACATAAACTTAGTTGATAAAGCAGCTTCAGGGTTTGAGAGGACTGACTCCAGTTTTGAAAGAAGTTCTGCTGCGGGTAAAATGCTATCAAATGCTCTGTAGCATTGCATGCTACAGAGAAATCGTTAGTGAAAGGAGGAGTCCATCAAGCTATGTGGCAAACTTCATGGCTGTCTTATTTAAGAAATGGCCACAGCCACCCCAGCCTTCAGCAATCACCACCCTGATCAGTCATCATCCACCAACATCAAGGCAAGATCCTCCACCAGCAAAAAGATTATGATTTGCTGAAGGCTGAGATGATGGTTAGCATTTTTTAACAATAAGTAAATTTTGTCCAAGAATTTTATTTTATTTTATTTTATTAAATTTTTTTGACCATGCCACATGGCCTGTGGGATCTCAGTTCCCCGAGCAGGGATCGAATCCTGAACTGGAAGTGCAGAGTCTTAACCACTCGACTGCCAGGTAGGTCCCTGAATTTATTTTTAACAGCTGCCTTTTACAGAATTGAATATCTTTTAAAAATTATTTTTTATTAAAGTATAGTTGATTTACAATGTTTCAAGTGTACAAGGGTAGTTTTTTTTTTTTTTTTTTTTTTTTTTTTTTACTGTACACGGGCCTCTCACTGCTGTAGCCTCTCCCGTCGCGGAGCACAGGCTCCGGGCCCACAGGCCCAGCGGCCATGGCCCACGGGCCCAGCTGCTCCGTGGCATGTGGGATCTTCCCGGACCGGGGCACGAACTCGTGTCCCCTGCATCGGCAAGCGGACTCTCAACCACTGCGCCACCAGGGAAGCCCAACAGTAGTTTTTAAATTTATTTTATGAAGTATAATTGATTTACAATATTGTATTAATTTCTACTGTACAGCAAAGTGATTCAGTTTTATATATATATATACATTCTTTTTCATATCCTTTTCCATTGTGGTTTAATCACAGGATATTCAATATAGTTCCCTGTGCTATACAGTAGGGCCTTGTTGTTTATCCATTCTATATATAATAGTTTGCATCTGCTAATCCCAAACTCCCAATCTATCCCTCCCGCACTCCACCCACTCCTTGGCAGCCACAAGTCTGTTCTCTATGTCTGTGAGTCTGTTTCTGTTTCATAGATAAGTTCATTTGTATGATCTGGTCAGGGGCTCTGGAGCTGGGGAGAGAGATGCCAGAGAAAACTAAGCAGAAAGCTTAACACCCGAATTTGAGGAACAGGCTAAATGCCAGAGATGGAGAAAGGACAAAGTAGGTCCTAGGACAAGAGAAAGATGAGAAAGCAGAGAGGGGCTGGATGAGGGGGGCTGGAGAGAGAGCAGGCTGATGAAACCAGACTGACATTCTCTTCATATCAAGGCAGTAGAGACAGCTTTTCAAAATAGAAAGGAAAAGATTCCCCCTGAAGGGATGCAAAGTTATCTGGTTTGTGCTTTTCCTTATAAATTTTCATAGTAAATACAAAGATTAGGTTTTCTCTCTCCCATCTTCCTGTCTTTAATCTCCTGTTGTTGTTCCTCTAAATGTTTTATTATTGATTTCGTTGTGAGTTAAGACAGTATCTTTACCACTTAGTGGCTGGGACAAGTACCCCATTCAGTCTGTTTGTGATTCTCTTAGGAGTGTATGGCTTTAAGACTTCTGCCGCTTCCTTCTTACACTAATAGTAGTAAGAGCAAGACAATAGGACCCAAAGCAAAGATGCTGACCCACAAGAAATGAAATGTGCAATTACGTGTCCCTTTTTCAGTGGAGTTTGAATCCCTCAGGTCTTTTCTGAAGTTCTGGGTGAGATGTATTCTAAAGCCCAAGTTCCTCATCCTGGCCTACAAAGCACTTGGGATTTGGCATTCTACCTACCTCTCCACCCTCAACTCACACCGTGTTCTCCAAAGCTTCAGCCCACTGGCCACTTTCTGGGGTTCAAGTGTGCAGTCAAGGGTGCCAAACTGTGTTCTCCCTCTGCCCCAGGTCCTCATGGAGATGGCTCCTTCTCATCTTTCTCATCTCTGTTCAGATGTTGCCTCCTCAGGAGGGCCGTTCTGATCTCTTATCTAAAGGACCCCTCCCCCAGTCATTCTTGGTTCTTTTTTCTTGTTTTATTTTCATTGAACTTCTAGTATTTGAAATTATCTGGTTTATGGGTTTGAACATTAAGTGTATGCTATGGATTAAATGTTTGTGTCCTCTCAAAATTCATATGTTGAAGCCCTACTCTCATACCATATGATGGTATTTGGAGATGGGGTCTCTGGGAGGTAATTAGGTCATGAGGGTGGAGCCCTTATGAATGGGATTAGTGCCCTTGTAAGAAGAAACAGGAGAGAGATGATCTCTCTTTCTCTGTGCTGTCTGAGGACACAGTAAGGTAGATGTCTGTAAACCAGAAAGAAGGCCCTCACCAGAACCCAACCATGCTGGCACCCTGACCTCAGACTTCTGGCCTCCAGAACTGTGAGAAATAAACATCGGCTGTGTAGGCCCCCAGTCTATGGTACTTGTTAGAGCCCAAATTGACTACAAGGGTCTCTCCTTACCGGCTCACGAGCCCCAGGAGAGCAGACCCAAGTAGGCCTTGTTTACTGTCTGGAATGTAGTAAATACTCAAAAATGATTTATTGAATGTACTGTGAATGGTGAAAAGTTCCAAGTCTTGAAAGATCAGCCTGCCCCATCATTCCCTTTACATTTTGATCCTTCCTGGCAACAAACTAGGCCTCCACAACCTCTCTCAGACACAACCGGGCTGCCTGCAAAATCATTCACCTCAAAGGCTTGGGAAGCTAATGACCATCCCAATGGTGGCTTAGGTTCTTGAAGAAAACTGCTGGAAAACTATGAAAGAAAATCCAAAGAGCGTTTTGGAGAAAGAAGACATGAGACAAGGATTAGAGTTTCAACATGTGAAATGACACACATAGAAAGGGGCAAATTGGGAGTTGAGGACTAACCTTCATTCAGGTCAGACCTTGTCCCCTTGACTTACCCAAGCGGTGGTAAGCTTCTCAACAAGCTTATGAAGTAAGATTTAGTATCCCCACTTTACAGGTGAGGAAACTGAGACTCAAAATGGTAAAGCAAATTTCTCAGGATCAAATAGCTAATACATGACAAAGCCAGGGTTCAAGCTGAGGTCAGGCTGACTCCAAGCCTGTTTGTGTGTGTGTGTGTGTTTCCCATCCCACACCCCTGCCCTCTCTGCTCTGAGGACATGGGGGCCAGAGGGAGTGCTGACATTGCATAGATGTTCAAAGACCCATGGAAACTGGATTGAAGAACACCTCCCATGCTCTCACCATCTATACTGATTTCAAACATGCTTTAGAAGAACCTGAGTCAGAACTGCCTCCTCTGTTTTGAAACAAAGGGTCAAATCCACTGTCATTTTTACACAATAGGGACCTCTATAAATGATGACATTTTGGCCCTTCAATTGCAAAGGAAACAAGGACTATAACTGGGCCATCAATAATCTCCCTGTGCAGAGAAGGTGGACATATAAGCAGCAAAAAGATACCTGAAATTTTAGAACTTGATTGTTTCCCGAGTAATCTTTTACTTGGCAGAATAAATGTAAGTGTTGTGCTTGTGCCTTCTGAGCGCATTTTGAAAATGATAATGCATCTTCAGGGTGGGAGAGAGAATCCTTTGTCCCTCCTGACACATTTTACACAGTAATAACAGAGGCTTTATGGGGGAAGGGTGAGCCAGGAGGGGGAAGCTACTTAGAGCCTCTGCTTTCTTTCCAAATTATGCTGCAGAGAGCAGTGAGCTGTCAAAGCCACACACAGCTTCCACTTCCCCATCAAAATGATAGAAGATGATGTGCAGGTGGAAGCAGCTCGGGCTGCGTTGCAAACAAGGGCTCTTTTCACATCCAGATGGAGCTCTGTAACCCTCTGCAAACTCCCAGCATCACTTACTGGGCTGGAAGTTGACTATTTGGCTGGCTCTTGTGTTTACTTCACTGTTAGAGTCTGAGCCACCGTAGGAGGAACTTACGATCCACCTTGTTGATGGATGTTGCAGAGAGAAAATGCCAGGGGGTCAGATGTGGAATGAAAGCTCCTGGCTGAGCAATGCTCCCAATACATAGAAAAAGGTTGGTCTTTGAATTATATATCCATCCCAGACTTTTACATGGCAGAGAGAAGAAAGGTGCATATTGTGCTTTTCTTTGCTGGAAAAAATTCACAAGTGAGGCTTTGACATGTGTGTGTGTGGGTGTGTGTGTGAGCCCACCTCACCTGGAAACCTCATTACTAATTCCCCACCCTGCTGAAGGAAGGACGTGCAATTAATGATTAATGAGAGCTCTCAGGAACAGATGAAAGGAAAGGAGACACGTGTCAATCTTTATGTGAAGAAGCAAATGGTAATAAAACCATCTTGGGTGTCAGCATCCTGAGATGCTCCTGGTACCCGCTGCTGGCCTACTTTTCCTATAACAGGGCAAGGCATTTGTGGTAAAGACATTGTTCTACTACCCAGAGTAGGTTTTTTTTTTTTTTTTTTTTTTTTTGCGGTACTCGGGCCTCTCACTGTTGTGGCCTCTCCCGTTGCGGGGCAACAGGCTCCGGACGCGCAGGCTCAGCGGCCATAGCTCACGGGCGCAGCTGCTCCGCGGCATGTGGGATCTTCCTGGACCGGGGCACGAACCCGTGTCCCCTGCATCGGCAGGCGGACTCTCAACCACTGCGCCACCAGGGAAGCCCTACCCAGAGTAGTTTTATGTTTTAAAATCAGAAATCTAAGAGCTGAGAAAAGACCCAGCGAGCTCCAAATCCAGTGTTTCCTAAACTCTGGGCAGAGTGGAGTCATCTGTGAGGCCCAGGCTGGACTCTTCCAGCACTGACTGGGATCTCTCTGTTGAACAAACTCTCTGCTGGGTCTTGAGCTTGGGCACATCTGGGGACCTGACTAGTGCAAATCCACATTTAACAGAGGAGGAAACTGAGGTCCACACAAGTGACACACCCGAGGGCCTCTGGGCACAGCAGAGCCAGGACTGAACTCAGCTGTGAAGCACATCGAAACCCAATCTAACTGAATTTCCATAGTGAGTAGGCACAAATCTTGCAGTGTGGGCCTCAGGGCCACAGAGTTGAAGATTTGGTTGTTTAGGGCAGGAGGCAATTTGGATCAACTGTCCTGTTCATTCTGCACCAGGAAGCTCTTTACTGAGCTCCTGACACCCTAGAAAAGATACCATCACCTGGTTCTGAAGGCTCTGAAAATGCCTGATTAGCATGTCCACTGGGGCTACTTAAACTTTACCTTTAGATCATCACTCTGTGTAATACCTCGGGCTCTGTTCTATTGATCTCTGGGTCTGACTCACCGCTGATAGTTTTGAGCAATTGACCATTACTTCAGGTGAACGGGGGATCCAGGGAGAAGAAGGGGTTTGTGGTCCTGCAATTTCCTGGCAAATATTACCCGTCTGAGAGATAGTTGAGGAGTCTACTTGGGAAGATATTTTTAAAATACAGCCTGGCAGAATTTTTGCGGAAATTGACACCTCAGTTAATTCGGGAGAAGTCCAGAAGAGTTAGGATGGGGTGAAGAACTTCCTTGGCTGAAGTTGGGGAGCCAGAGGAATGCTGAACAGGTCTGCACACTTTGCAAAAAAGCAAAGAAAGTCTGATCTAGCCTTGAAGGGACCCCTTTGGGTCCACTCAATGATTATTTGTAATCTCTGATAGAGAAACCTTGTAGACTGAGTTCTTTTTTTTTTTTTTTTCCTGAGTTCTATTGATGTGTTTTCTGCCTAAGATGTTAATTTAAGGTAGAGACATTCATTCCTTTTTGTTGTTGTTGTTTAAACCTATGGTTTCTGCATCTATCCTAAATAGAGTCATAAAAGAATCCCCAAACTTATAAAACTCAATTGATGTTAACGTATTTTTGCACATAGATATATGGCATTTGTTTTGAGGTGGAGTCAAGAGACTGTTCTGAAGTCAGAGTTTTAAAACATGTGGATTTTAAACCTATGGGCTTGCTAATTGTAAATAAAGAGTAAGGTAATAGAGCCCATCAAACCTCCAGTTTACCCAGTACTTTTGCTTCTTGCAGGGACAATGACATTTCTTGAAGAGTGATTTGTGGGGAGCTTGAAAAGCCCTCCAAACACACATTGATACCTTAAAGTCAGACAAAGTGATTCATTCTCTTTATGGTTAAGTGCTGAGCCTCTCCTTGGCAATTCAATTAACTCCTGAGAGAGGGAACACACAGTCTGTAACTACACTGAGTCTATTTCTCCAGGCAGAAAAGAAGTAGAGGCAGCAAGTAAAGTTTGTTGAATTCTATTTTGTACCTGGTAGAGATATAAAGCTTCTGGCATATGATCTCAGTTAATCCTCTCAACAACTCAAAAATTAGGTAGGATTATCACTACTTCACAGATTATCCCCAGGCACAGGGATGTGAATAAATTTCCCTGAGTTGCACAGGTAGAATCTGAAGTTGTCTTAGTCAGCTCAGGCTGCTATGACAAAATACCACAGACTGGGTGGCTTAAACAACAGACTTTTATTTCTCACAGTTCTGGAGGATGGAAGTCCAAGATCAAGGTGACAGCAGATTGGGTTCCCCGTGTGGGCTTACTTCCTGGTTCCTAGACATCCGTCTTCTGACTGTGTCCTTACATGCCTGGAAGAGAGAGAGACAGTTCTGGTCTCTCTTCCTCTTCTTATAAGAACACTAATCCCATCATGGGGGCCCCATCCTCATGTCCTCATCTAAACCTAATTATCTCCCAAAGGCCCCACCTCCCAATACCAACCCAGTGGGGGTTAGGGCTTCAACATATAAATTTGGAAGGGACATATTCAGTCCATAATAGGAGATGTCCTCACTTCCTGCCTCCTAATGAGCCTTGGCAGGGATTGGAGAAGTGCTGTAAAAAGGACCAGATGGATAGGGAATCTGAGAACGCTGGGGTTGCAATTAAGAGGCCACTGATTGTGGGAGCCTAGTTCCCAGAGGCAAGTCTTGAGAATGAGATGAGATCACTTATAGGGAAGAAAGAAAATTTCTTTTCCTCCTTTTTCTTTTGTACACCTAACTTGTAGTGTAGAGTAAAATTTGATGGCAGTATGTACACACTCACATTCACACATATCTATGGAGCGAGATACAGAGGAATAAAATAGGATTAGAGTCTACAACAGTAGTTAATCCTGGAAGGTGAAATTGTAAGTTATTTGATCTTTTTTCATTTATCTGTATTGTTTACTTTTCTAAAATAACCTGTTTATTATTTGTGTATATATAAAATTTATACCCCAAATCCTCCCAATATATCTTTTCACAATTTCAGCTGTTTTTCAAAGGTCACTTGTGTTGCATCTGTGTATTTCAAAACAATAGGTTGTAAATTCAAGCATTTAATGTTAACTTTTGTTTTTCTCCCCACCAAATTGATATGAGATCTGGCGTTGTTGGTGGTTTGGTTTTTGTGCAAGACTGACTAGTTGTTTTGATATCCTATAGGCACAACCTAAGTGATATAATTTTTGTTCAGTTGGAAAATAAACGTTTTTCTGAACTTTCCCCTAGGCTTTCAACAACATGAGATTTTGTGCACTTATAGTGACAGGACAGAAGTGAAAACCACTTACAAAATGGAAAATGTAAAGTTAGGAAAACTGAGCCCACTGGGCTGCCCACTCATCCACATCCCACAGAAAAATGACTTCATTACCTGTTTCAAAGAAAAGTTATTTATTTATTCTTCAACATTTTAAAAATAAAAATTAAATGAAACTAGACTTATTTTTTGCCAGTAGGGTTTGTGAAGAAAGATTAAAATAAAAAAACAGGAAAAGAAAAGCCTTTAATTAATTTTTGCAACATTTAAAACTTAAACAAAATGGCTTATTGTCAGGGGGAGCTAAAACTAATTAGAAATCAAAATTATATTTGCTTCATCAATGTTAAAATAAATCCAAGGGAAAACAAAGAGGCACTTCTGTCTTTAAATTTAATTTTGTGTAACAATCTTAGTTCTTGCTGTTTGCAACTGTGGGAGTTTACTTTAAAAGAAAGTCTAAGCATGTATTTTGTAAAAAATCAACAATTTGCTAAGTTTTATAGAAGTGAGATGACTCAAAGGGGAGGGAGGGAAGAGAGGGCCTCAGAACAGACAGGTGAAGTGAGAGCAATCCCACTACTGGGCATATACCCTGAGAAAACCATAATTCCAAAAGAGTCATGTACCACAATGTTCATTGCAGCTCTATTTACAATAGCCAGGACATGGAAGCAACCTAAGTGTCCATCGACAGATGAATGGATAAAGATGTGGCACATATATACAATGGAATATTACTCAGCCATAAAAAGAAACAAAATTGAGTTATCTGTAGTGAGGTGGCTGGATCTACAGACTGTCATACAGAGTGAAGTAAGTCAAAAAGAGAAAAACACATACCGTATGCTAACACATATATATGGAATCTAAAATAAAAAAGAAAAAGGTCATGAAGAACCTAGAGGCAAGACACGAATAAAGACGCAGACCTACTAGAGAATGGACTTGAGGACACGGGAAGAGGGAAGGGTAAGCTGGGACAAAGTGAGAGAGTGGCATGGACATATATACACTACCAAACGTAAAATAGCTAGCTAGTGGGAAGCAGTCGCATAGCACAGGGTGATCAGCTCGGTGCTTTGTGACCAGCTAGAAGGGTGGGATAGGGAGGGTGGGAGGGAGACGAAAGGGGGAAGAGATTTGGGGATATATGTATATGTATAACTGACTCACTTTGTTATAAAGCAGAAGCTAACACCATTGTAAAGCAATTATACTCCAATAAAAATGTTATTAAAAAAATAAAAAACAGCAGCTCAAGACCAGCACGGTTGTTGGGATGACTCAGAGAAGCCAGACGAGGAGCCGGGTGGCAGTGGGGTCCCCAGAGCGAGGCTTCCCCTCTCCTATTCTCCGCTGCGTTGCTGGGTAGCATTCTCACCTCCCCCAGGGACGGCTTGGAGAGGAGAATGTGGTTCTGGTGCTGTGTTTCCTTAGGCAAAGAGCAGGGAGACCCCTACAGGGTGTGAGATAGCCTCTTCCAGAAGCAGTTGTAGAACTGGGGCAGGTGGGGGTGGCCCCTGGACGGTTTGAACGCACCCCAGAGAACAGAGACGTCGCTGATCTGATCAAGCCTGGGCGGTACCTGATAAGCCTTGATATATAACGACCCCACCTCCCACCCCGCTCAGCCCACTGTGTGACCTGTTGCCGTGTATGGGAAGGAGCACTCAGTGGTACCGCCCTCTGCTGAGCTTTTGCTACATGCCAGGCCCTGTATTAAGTATGCACTGTTCATAACATTATCTCACTCGAGATCCACGACAACCTTAGGGAGCAGGAACGATTCGCCCCATTTTTTTTTTTTTTTTTTTTGCAGTACGTGGGTCTCTCACTGTTGTGGCCTCTTCCGTTGCGGAGCACAGGCTCCGGACGCGCAGGCTCAGCGGCCATGGCTCACGGGCCCAGCCACTCCGCGCCATGTGGGACCCTCCCAGACCGAGGCACGAACCCGTGTCCCCTGCATCGGCAGGCGGACTCTCAACCACTGCGCCACCAGGGAAGCCCCGCCCCATTTTTTAATAATACAACTCGTCAATTTATTTATTGTCATTCTCTTATGGCCACACCTTTCTTTTCATTGTGGTGAGCTATACATAATGTGAAGTTTTTCATTTTTAAGTGTACAATTTAGTATATTACATACATTCACATTGTTGTGCCACCATCCCCACCAACCATTGGCAGAACTTGTTCATCTTCCCAACCTGAAACTCTGAACTCATCTAACAAAAACTCCTCCCTCCCCCTCCCCCCAACCCCTGGCAACCACCATTCTACTTTCTGTCTCTATCATTTCCCTATTCTAGGAACCTCATATACGTGGAATCATATAATACTTGTCTTTTTGTGTCTGGTTTATTTCACTTAGCGTAGTGTTTTCAAGTTTCATCCATGTTGTAGTATTCCTATTTAATTTTTATTTTATTATTTATTATTATTTTTATTGAGATATCATCAACATAGCAGTGTAAATTTAAGGTGTACAACGTGTTGATCAGTATCCCCATTTTATAGACTGGGGAACAGACATATTAAATAACTTGCCCAGGGCCATAGGGGGAATAGGTGGCAGAGGAAGAATTCAAATCCGATGTCACACTCTGAGATCCACGCTCTTAACCATCCTTGACACAAGTGTTTCTCCAAATGCAGACCATAGACCACTACATCAGAATCACCTTGCACACTTAAAAAATGGAGCTTTCTGGCCACACCTCCACCCCGAGTCCTACAAAATGATAATCTTTGTATTTTTAATAAGCTCCTGAGTTGATTCTTATGTAAAACTAAAGTTTGAGAATTCCTTCATTCTTCCTTATTGAAAATAGAACTGAGAAACAATGGTGGCGGAGAAAAAGAAGCCATAATAATGAACTCAAGGCTAGGTCATCTCACTAAAAGGGAGAAATGAGTAAACAAGACTCTCAGAGTTCTCAAAGCCTACATATTCTGTGGGGTCTCCTGGAGTGATTTCCATTGTGTCCACCCATACCTGTTTCGTGACCTTATGACTTATCCTTTCAAGAAGGAAAAAGATAAATCTCTTGTAGTTATTCCATATTTTTCATTCCCATTTTTATGGATCATGTCAACATGTATTATGTATGAAAAACAAACCAGCTTATCATCAGTGCTGTGAAAATGTAGCATCCTAATGTGTGGCATAAGAAAAGGAAGATACCGATGATGAGTTGAGAGGCTAGCAAACCAAAGCATAATGTAGCCAAAAGAGACGTCCTGTTTAGTGTGGGACTGAAAACTCACCTTCAGAAAGACTTTCACCTTGAAATCTGGTGATGTGTGGAACAGATGTTTTAATTTACCTAAGAGAATTTGCATAATCAATTTAACATGAGGCTTATCAAACCTGCCCAAGAGCAGGTGACAATATGGAATTAATATGATTAGTAATTTGACACATCATTGAGATTAATGTGACCTTTCTTGCTCTCAGAATGCCCAGAGGTCTTTACAGACGGGAATAATGTGCTGTGAGCTGCCATGTGTAGCAACCTGAAATCCACCACCCCAGTCCCAGAACTAAAGCAACCACTTGGCTTAGTCTGGCCTCATGCTTCTACTCCTGTTCTTTCAAACTCTCTTCTAAGTTGAAAAGAAGGCACTGAGTGAGTATTGTAGAAGGCATCAGAGTGTTCATGAAAAGCAATTGATTTATCTTTCCTCCAGTACTATAAATGGTACTACCTTCTCCCTGGTCTGTTGCTTTATCCTTGATCCCAGACTTAAAGAGATGTCACCTTTGAGAATCCATGGTGAGGATCCATTTAAGTCTTTAAGTCTAGAGAATCAAAATAAGGGGTTAAGATTATGCATTGGTTTGATTGCAATAGTAAATTATTGGAAATAATAGAAATGTTCACCAATAGGGTATTGGTTAAGTAAAATATCATGCCAGTTGAATGTATACAACCATTCAAATGATATGGGAAAAGTATATGTAATAACATAAAAACATGTTTGTGATATGACATCAACAGATCATATCATAAAATAGTATATGTGCTATCATTTTATTTTATTTTTTTTATTTTATTTTTTTGTTTTTTGTTTTTTGTTTTTTCGGTACGCGACCTCTCACTGTTGTGGCCTCTCCCGTTGCGGAGCACAGGCTCAGCGGCCATGGCTCACAGGCCCAGCCGCTCCACGGCATGTGGGATCTTCCCGGACCAGGGCACGAACCCGTGTCCCCTGCATCGGCAGGTAGACTCTCAACCACTGCGCCACCTGGGAAGCCCTAATTTTATTTTTTATAAGGAAAATTATGTATACCTCTCTCTGGAAATATAAATATCAAAATGTTAATCATAGTTATATCTACATGGTAGGATTCAGGGTGATTTATGGGTTTTCCTTTTTATTTATCTATATTAAAACATTTTTTTACCATGAACATATATTTTATGTGTAGTACAGAAAAAAATTAATATTTTTTTTATAATTGGGAGGTGAGGATGGAAGATTGAACTTAGCATCCAATTTCACTGTCTCCCAAAACTCCATTAAGTTTCCTATAAAACACACACACTTTGGAAGCTAGAAGGCAGATATAAGTACGGTAACTGCTTTGATTGGCTAGAGAAGGCCTAATCCCAAAGCAAGCAGTGGGGAAAGCTATGGACCAACCTGCTTTATGCCGCAAAATCCTCCCAGGGATTGCTGCTGGGACTGAGTGTAGAGGGCATGGGTGGTGAGAGCACCAAGTAAGGAGCACTGGGAAAAGCCATTTGAGAGGCTGCTGAATCTCCAAGTACAGTTTCTCATCATTTGTCATTCCTCAGCCCTAGAGCCTGTTATCCATCACCCTCACAGCAGCCTGGACATTTATTATCTGGAGAGGGTCTCTGTACTGCGGACACCAGGTGGAAGTCTGAGCACCATACCAAAAACAGAACAAGAAGAGATCTTATACTCACCAAATGCTGAATGCAGAGCCCTTCCAGGTCTTTTCATTTGACTCTAGAACACCAGCAACCAGATTCCTACCCTTCCAGATAAGAGACTGGAAGAGGCTTCTTTACAGGCTACATTTATGCTTGCTCCTCAAAATTTCAAAATTAAACAGTGTATCACTTAGGCTTACATATGTAGGTGATATCACCGAAAGAGAAGTAAGGGAATGAATACCCTTGCTCCCTATGATTGGGAGGAAGGGGTGCATCTGGGGTAGAATCCTCGTAGTTTTAATTTCTTAAACAAAGTGGTAGAAATATGGGTGGTAATACATTTTACTATTCTTATCTAGACTCTCTATGTACATTTTATACACTCTTCTCTATGTATTACATATTTTACAATTCAAAAAAGTTGGTGCTACCCCAGAAGATAGTTCTACCCCAGAAGATAGTTCTAGGATGAAGACTAAGGGGGAGCAAAGCATGACCTCTTCCCTCTTTCTTGTGTTTTTCCTCTTTCTTCTTTTCATTCCTATTTTGTTTCCCCTAATCTCCCATTCCCTCTTTCTAATTTTCTCTCATTCTACCTTAGATCTCATAGTCACACCACAACAGCCTTCCTCTGGGAACAAAAGTTTGTAGATATCTCTCAACAAAATTTAAAAGATATTACTCATTTTTTCTCCATGATTTTTATTCCCTAATACTTTAAAATTGAGGAACAATTTATATATGATAAAACATACAGATCTTAACTGTACAATTTGATGAGTTTTGAGAAAATATATACACCATGTAACCTCCATCCCAATCAAAATATAGAACATTTCCTTCCCTCCAAGAAACTTCCTCATGCCTGGTCAATCCCCCACCCCTAGAGACAAACACTACTCTGATTTCTATCACCATAAAATAGTTTTGCCTATATTAAACTTGATTGCATGTACTCTTGTTGTGTCTGGCTTTTTTTCCTCTACATAATGTTTTTTAGATTCATCTATGTTGATACACGAATTAGCTTTTTAGCTTTACTTTTTATTGCTGAGAACTTTTCTATTATATAAATATGCTACAATTTGCCTTTACCATTTAAAAAAATGTTGTTGTCAGGTTTAAAAAATTTTAGTCCTTCAATGGATGTGAAGTGGTACCTCATTGTAGTTTTATTTCACATTTCCTGATGAGTAATGATGTCGAGCATCTTCCCACTCACTGGTTGGTGACATAGATCTTCCTTTGTGAGGTGCCTATTCAAGTCATTTGACCATTTTATAAATAGAATTGTTTTCTTTGTATTATTGGTTTGTCAGATATCTGAGTTAGTACTTTATCCCATTCTGTGGCTCGTCTTTTTGTTTTCTTAATGGTATCTTTTTTTATTTTTTTAAGATTTTTTTGATGTGGACCATTTTTAAAGTCTTTATTGAATTTGTTACAGTATTGCTTCTGTTTTATATTTTGGTTTTTTGGCCATGAGGCATGTGGAATCTTAGCTCCCAACCAGGGATCAAACCCGCACATCCTGCATTGGAAAGCAAAATCTTAACCACTGGACTGCCAGGGAAATCCCTTAATGGTATCTTTTTTTTTTTTTTTTTGCAGTACACGGGCCTCTCACTGTTGTGGCCTCTCCTGTTGTGGAGCACAGGCTCTGGACGCGCAGGCTCAGCGGCCATGGCTCATGGGCCTAGCCGCTCCGTGACATGTGGGATCTTCCCAGATCAGGGCACAAACCTGTGTCCTCTGCATCGGCAGGTGGACTTTCAACCACTGCGCCACCAGGGAAGCCCAATGGTATCTTTTGATGAGCAGAAATGTTTAATTTTAATGAAGTTTAATTTATCAGTTTTTCTCTTATGGTTAGTGCTTTCTATAACCTAAGAAATATTTGCCTATCCCAAGGTTGCAAAAATATTTTCCCATGTTTTCTTCTGTATGCTTTAGGGTTTTAGCTTTCATGTCTATGTCTGTGATCCATCTCAAATTAATTTTTGTGTGTGGTGTGAGGTAGGGATCAAGTTAGTTTTTTTTTTTTTCCCATATAGATATCCAGTTGTTCCAGCATCTCATGTCCTTAAACTGACAGAATGTGCCTTTATACCTTTCTTTGCTTATCATGCAAAAAGAATTCTAAATCAAACCTGAAATCTTGTGATACATATCTTTGTCTCCCACATCCTGCTGCTGCCCTAAAACATAGCCAATAACTTTTTTTTTAAACATCTTTATTGGAGTATAATTACTTTACATTGTTGGATTAGTTTCTGCTGTATAACAAAGTGAATCAGCCATATGCACACACATATCCCCATATCCCCTCCCTCCCACGTCTCCCCCCCACCCCCTCCATCCCACCCCTCTAGGTGGTCACAAAGCACTGAGCTGGTCTCCCTGTGCTATGTGCATAACCAATAACTTTAAGTGCAAATTATTATGTCCCCCAGACAATTACAAATTATTTCCTTCTTTAGAATCATATATTTCAGATTTAGGGAGAAAAAATTTTTATTTTAATTTTTTTGAGATTTATTTTTATTTATTTGTTTTTGGCTGCATTGGGTCTTCATTGCTCTGCATGGGCTTTCTCTAGTCGTGGTGAGCGGGGGCTGCTCTTCATTGTGGTGTGTGGGCTTCTCATTGCAGTGGCTTCTCTTGTTGCGGAGCAAGGGCTCTAGGTGAGTGGGCTTCAGTAGGTGTGGCTCGCAGACTCTAGAGCATAGCCTCAGTAGTTGTGGCACACGGGCTTAGTTGCTCCACGGCAACTAAGTTGCTCCTGGTCCAGCACCAGGGCTCGAACCTGTGTCCCCTGTATTGGCAGGCAGATTCTTAACCACTGCGCCACCAGGGAAGCCCCGAGAAAAAAGATTTTGTAAGGAAAAATCTTTTTAGTTTTTCTTTGACTCTGCCTTTCCAATGGTTAAGATATTGGGTTGACCCAGAAGTTGGTTTGGGTTTTTCCATGAAATCTTATGGAAAAACCGAAACGAACTTTTGGGCCAACCCAATACAAAGAAAATCAACTGTTGAGTTTTGTGCTGCAAATTTACATCTATCATATAAAGGGTGAAATAATATGAAACAACATTGTGGTTTAACTCATTTTTTTCAATGTCTTCAAAATTGGTATCTGTCTCTTAAAAAATCAAGTTTACCTAAAACCAAAAGAATAAAGTTCCAAAAAGAAAAATAGGGGAAAACATCAAATAATGCAGAGATGTCAAGGAACAATGGAAGTGACCTTTAGATGTAAAAATTAGGAGTGACCTAAATGAGGGGACTTTCTGCAGGATGGCGGAGGTGGAAACAAGAGGAGCAAGGGAAGCTGAGGGAAAAACAAGACTTAACAGGGATGAATAGAATTAAGAGGCAATTTTCTAAGAGACAGAAAGGAGGAACCAATAAATTTTGGAGATAAAATTCCTTTGGGTCTTGCCTGGCAAATATCAAATACATTCTGATGCTAGAAATCCCATATATGAATGCTTACTTTTTAAAAGAAATTTTATTTTATTATTAATAGATAATATTTTAAGAACATTTTTGGATTTACAGAAAAATTGAGCAGGTAATACAGTTCCCATATATCCCACATACAGTTTCTTATATTATTTACATCTTACATTAGTATGGTACCTTTGTTACAATTAATGAACCAGTTTTGATACATTATTATTAACCGAAGTCCATAGTGTATTCATATTTCCTTGGTTTTTGCTTAACGTCCTTTTTGTGTTCCTGGATCCCATCCAAGATACCACATTACATTTAACTGTCATTTCTCCTTAGGTTCCTCTTGGCTGTGACAGTTTCTCAGACTTTCCTTGTTTTTGATGACCTTAACAGTTACAAGGAGTACTGATCACGTATATCAAAGGATGTTTGTCTATTGAAATTTGTCTAATGTTTTACTCATGATTAGACTGGGTTATGGGTTTATGAGAGGAAGATCACGGAGGTAAAGCGCCATTTTCATCACATCATATCAAGGGTACGTCCTAGCAATGTGATTTATGAAATGACACTTGATGTTGACCTTGAATTGGCTGAGGTAGTATTTATCAGGTTTCTCCGCTTTAAAGTTACTCTCCATCCATCTCCTTTCTACACTGTACTCTTTGGAAGGAAGTCACTATGCACCGCCCACACTTAATGAGTGGGGAGTTATGCTCCCCCTCCTTGATGGCAGCATATGGACATAAACTATTTGGAATGCTTTTGCATGGGAGAGTCGTCCCTTCTTCCCATTTATTAATTTTTCAATCATTTATTTCTATCAATATGGACTCAGGGAACTTTATTTTATACAGTGTTATAATCCAATAATACTTTATTTGTTTTGCTACTCAGATTGTTCCAGTTTTAGCCATTGAAAGCTCTTCCAGTTAACTCTGCATGTTTACTTTCTAACCCAAAGCTGTTTAGTGTTCACTTCGGTTTTTATACCATGAGATTTAAAAGCAGGAATGGGATCTACAGTATAATTATTATATTGGCAAAAACTGATTTCTTCAATATTAGATGGCCTCCTTCCCTTTAAATGCCTTAGAGGAATCTTGTTCTCTTTGCACGTTAGTAATTATTAAAAATGGAAAATGTCACCATTTTAGAGGGAGCAGTGTTTATTGATCTTTCATACATGATTCCAACAGCCAGCTGATAAGAGCAAGCTGGTTTCAGGGCTGGGGCACAGGGTTCAGTCTCTCCAAGGCTGATTAGCATCTACTGTCCAGCCACTAACTATGCCCCACAAGCTGAGCTTGGCACCAGCCAGCTTGGTTTTACAGATGTTGACTCAGTCTAGAAGTAGCTGTCTGGGCACGAGGGCATGCCTTGAAGATAGTGATTCAGCTCAAGGGCTTCAAAGACAAAGGCTGTCACAGAGCTGGGACATTTGGAGATCCCAAGTCAAGGCCTCAAAAATGTATTGATAGATTATAAATGGAAAGGGCCTTGCTATAGACTGAATGTTAGTGTCCCTCCAAAATTCATATGTTGAAACCTAATCCCTAATGTGATGGTATTTGAAGATGCGGACTTTGGGAGGTAGTTATGTCATGAGGATGGAACCCTCATAAGTGGGATTAGTGCCCTTACAAAAGAGACTGCAGAGAACTCCCTTGCCTCTTCCACCATGTGATGACAGAGGAAGAAGACAGCTGTCTATGAACCAGGAAGTAGGTTCCCACCAGACACTGAATCTGCCAGCACCTTGACCTTGGACTTCTAGCTTCCAGAACCATGAGAAATAAATTTCTGCTGTTTATAAGCCACCCAGTCTGTGGTATTCTATTATAGCAGCCAGAACAAGCTAAGACAGGCCAGTATTGGTTATTTTTCCTATATAACACATCACTCCCAAACTTAGTGACTGAAAACAACAGTCATTTATTATCTCTCATGGTTCCTATGTGTTGGGTATTTGGGAAATACTCAGTGGGGTGGTTCTGGCTTGGAGTCTCTCCTGATTTTCAGTCAAATGGTGGTTGAGAACTGGGGTTGCCTCGAGGGCTTCTTCAGCCACACGTCCACGACCTGGGCTGGGATGATCAAAACCTCTGCGGACTAAAACAGCTGGGGCTCCCAGGTGTCTCCCTCTATCTCTGTGTGGTCTCTCCACATGGTCACTCCAGCATGGCAGCTTCATGGGAGCTGGACTTCTTACATGGTAGCTCAGGGCTACCCCAGGAGAGGGAGAGAACACACGCTGAAGGCATGTTGCCTTTTTCTAATGTAGCCTCAGAAATTTCATGGTCACTTTGCCAATTTATTAGAAGCATGTCGCTAAGTTCGGGCCATATCCCCTCCCAGTCCTGTGGCCCAGGAAGCTGGGTGACAGCTCCTCCCTGCTATTAGTCCTGGGACGGTGCACCCTGGTGATTTCCCTGCACTCTGACCACACCTTTGTACCGTCCTTGTATTAAACGCCCCGCAAATGACCCCCTTGTGAGCCGCCATCTGTTTCCTGCTCTGACATTGACAGTTACACCCATCTCCCTCTTCGAGATGTGGTGATGACTTGCCCAATTTCCCAGTCAGTGATCTGGGGCTTGGGATACCTAATCCAGAGCCATTTTGTTTCCACCCTATAGCTACTGCACGTGGAAACCGGAATAAACCCCCTGAAATCCTTGATTACTCCCACGGGGTGTTGTTTCTATGGAGGTTCACAGTGCTGTGCTGAGCCTGAAGCAAAAGGAAGAACCACTAAGACCACTGGTGTCTTTATCTAAGACTTCGATATTTTGTTTATCCTGGGGGTTTTTTTGGCATCGGTTTTCCTTTTACGTTTTACCGCATCATACTGTTTATCATGATGATGAGTTTTTGTGCCCTCACTGCCCTGCCTGAGTCCCGGCCCTGTCCCCTTACCCCTCCCCACTTTTCTCACTGCCACTCCACACAGCTGGCCGTGGTCTTCAGAGCCAACTCCAGGAACTGTTTCAGCCCTTCCTCCCTTCCCTTTCCTCAGGTTTCACATTACCTGGTTGATGTCACATCTTTGGATGTTGACAGCTAACATTTGAGCGGTGACAGTTCTTTAATTTGTAACTAAATGGGAAGAGCAGAAGCCCCTTTTGCCATTTGCTTTTAGGTACCAGCCAGGAGTGCCAGGAGTGCCAGGTGTGGGTGTGTGTGTGCTCTTGCTGAGGATAGAGATGGATGAGATGCAGAAGCAGGCTTTCAGGAGCGTACCTTTAGGGTTGGAGACAGACATACTAAAAGTCATGACAAAATATGGTAAGGGCTTTCAGGCATATATATAGAGCGTTATGAGTCTAGAGCAGCTAACTCTGTTGCTCAGAGTGTGTGGAAGGAAGGACGCAGGGGAGGGAGGAAAAGAAGGGAGAGAGGGAGGGAGGAGGGAGGAAGGAAGGGTTGGCAGAGGGGAGGAGCAGGCTGGCCGCTGCCAGGGGTCCGATAAAAGTCAGCTAAGAAGGCACCGCAGATAGCTCACCGCTGCGTTGCTTGCTTGCATTTTCCTCTATTGCTTTCCTTATTTAGAACCTCTGGTGTCACTCCACGTAACTGGCAGACTTTTCTCCTTTAGATCTATTCTAAGGTACTAAGAAATGAGCCTCTTTACACTTCCTTTGTCTTCCATCAGAGCAGAGGCTGATGTTCTGTGCCCATGCGCGTCACCACTACCTAATGACAAACACACCAGTACTGGACCCGGCTGTACTTTTCCCTTTGATGCAGGCAGTGAGGGATTACTAAATGGCATTTCATTATGATCTACTGGCTAGATGTTAGTCATGGCATATTTTAGAGTAAGCCCGAAGGGAACTGAGATAACAATGTCACTCCAAAGTCAAGGATGCCGTTGCAGAAACATGAGCAACCCCAATCTCCTTCGCAGTTATTGATCTGCCAGCATCTTGCTTTGGCCTGTGCCATCTCACTTTCTGCTGCTAGTAATTTTAAAACCTAAAATATAATTTTGGGGGTGAATGTCCAGGGTTGCTGTCTTTGAAGGAGGATTGATTACCTGGCTGGATAGAGAGAGATCTTTTTAGCCTAGACTTCGTTTCTGACTCATTGTGATAATTGGGCACATCATTTAATCTCTCTTCTTTCCTCCCATCATCACTGTTTGTTTGGAAGTCTTGCCAAATCGTTGCTTTCTTATTCCCAGTATCCCTAAGGCTTAACAGAGGACGTCATTCAATAATCCCTGATATGGAATCAAATATTATTCTCTTTGGGTAGTTCCTAATTATCTTATCTTCTGTTTCTGCTTTATAACTTCAACCTTCCCCTTTCCTCAATCATATCAATTTCTCTACTCTCTACATTTCAATTTTTCTCTCTGTCGCAGCTAAGCCACTATCCAGTATAATGCACCATCTTTAATGGGGCCCATTCCTAGCTAGTTTTTGAAATGCAGTTCTGTAGTATATTTCAACTTATTTCTCTCTTTGTCTAACTATGGCTTTTAAAGTCTGTTAATGTTCTAATATGAAGTCATTCATTCTAATGTAATAATAATATAAAAAACATATCCTACACATGCACTCATAAAATTATCATTAGAAGGAAAGCCCTAGTGATAAAGACATATAATATCATTGGTATAATTTAATAATATCTACACTTAAGGTTATCCTTTCTGAAGGGCATATATTATAATATTTAATTCCTATACAGGCATACCTCGGAGATATTGGGGTTCAGTTTCAGACCACTGCAATAAAGTGAATATTGCAGTAAATTGAGTCATAAAAATTTTTTGGTTTCCCAGTGCATATAAAAGTTACGTTTATACTATACTGTAGTTTATTAACTGTGCAGTAGCACTATGTCTGAAAAACAATGTACAGACCTTAGTTAAAAAATACTTTCTGGGCTTCCCTGGTGGCGCAGTGGTTGAGAGTCTGCCTGCCGATGCAGGGGACACAGGTTCGTGCCCCGGTCTGGGAAGATTCCACATGCCACGGAGCGGCTGGGCCAGTGAGCCATGGCTGCTGAGCCTGCGCATCCGGAGCCTGTGCTCCGCAACGGGAGAGGCCACAACAGTGAGAGGCCCACGTACCACAGAAAAAAAAAACAAAAAAACTTTCTTTGGCTCCCCTGGTGGTGCAGTGGTTAAGAATCCACCTGCCAATGCAGGGGACAGGGGTTCGAGCCCTGGTCGGGGAAGATAACACATGCCGCGGAGCAACTAACCCGTGCGCCACAACTACTGAACCCGCGTGCCTAGAGCCCATGCCCTGCAACAAGAGAAGCCACCGCAATGAGAAGCCCGCGCACCACAATGAAGAGTAGGCCCCACTCTTGCAACTAGAGAAAGTCCGTGTACAGCAACAAAGACCCAACACAGCCAATAAAAAACAAAAAACAAAAAACTTTCTTGCTGAAAAAGGCTAATAATTGTCTGACGATGCAGGGTTGCCACAAACCTTTGATTTGTAAAAAAATGCAATATCTGTGAAGTGTAATAAAGTGAAGTGCAATTAAATGAGGTATGCCTATAATAATTCCCAGTGTAGATCACCATTTTACAGGTGAGAAAACTTATGATCAAAGAAGTCATTGAACCAGGGTTTTTGTTTTTATTTTGTTTCTCTATTTTGAAGACACCTATTATTTTGTGAATCCAGCATTCCTTTTTTTTCTGGAAACCGCTTCTCCCTTCCCCATTCATATGGCTGTCATGAGAACAGTCATGGAATGACTGGATCCTATCCTCTGGCCTCGGAGCCTTTTCCCACTAAGTTTGTGGACTGGGGATTATGAGTACATTGGATCAGAGTATTTTTATTTGTCTAAGGGTAACTTGTAAAGCTAAGGCATTACTGGTGGCTGGTTTACCACCACAAAAGCTACAGATGTTGGGAGAAGGCAGCCTGAGACAGAGAGACTGGGAAGTAGCTCCTGACTCCTGTTTTCTGCTCAAGCATTCTGCAAGCCATCCTGATAATAACTTCCCCTTCAGTTCCAGTTCGCTATCAGTCACGTGCAACCCCCAAAAGTCCTAACCTCTATTGACTGCTGGTCGTCTTAACCACATCAAAGGGAGATAATGGATTTGAGTTGAAAGTCACTGACATGTGAGAGTTTCATTCAAAGGCCAAGTTATACTAGACCCCCCAAGGAACTAGTTTAGTTCCTTCCTTCCTGATCTCAAACACATCAGAAAAAGAAACTTATGTATTAAAAATAACTACGTTAAGAGAATGGACTTAAGGACACTGGGAGGGGGAAGGGTAAGCTGGGACGAAGTGAGAGAGTGGCATGGACATATACACACTACCAAACGTAAAATAGCTAGCTAGTAGGAAGCAGCTGCATAGCACAGGGAGATCAGCTCGGTGCTTTGTGACCACCTAGAGGGATGGGATAGGGAGGGTGGGAGGGAGGGAGTCGCAAGAGGGAGGAGATATGGGGATATATGTATATGTATAACTGATTCACTTTGTTACACAGCAGAAACTAACACACCATTGTAAAGCAATTATACTCCAATAAATATGTTAAAAAAATAAATAAAAATAAAAAGGGTTTTGGGAGGCATACCTGATTAGGGCATACTACAGAAATCATCTTCAGGAATATTTTCCTGAAAGAAAAGTCCTTAAGGTTGTGAACATCTAGAAAGATGAGTTGTATTGATGCTGTCCTTCACTAGTTACCCAGGGAGCTTGTGAGTAACCATTTGTTCCATGGACAGTTGGGAGTCAAGATATTTTATTAGTCTGATTTCCAGTGTTAGGATTTCACGTTACCACAAAATTCTATTGAGCTTAGGGAGCCTTTCTGCAGGTGTTATTAACCTCATTTCGGACTGAAGAAAATTTGGCAGGACATCCTGAAATAAATCAGCAGCGCTGCAAAGAAAAAGGTCGGTAAGAATTTCTCTCGTAGGCTAACTCCCTCTTTTACCAGATACTGTGGGTTATCTAAATTAATCCAAATGATGACTCTCCCCCACAGAAGAAGGAAATTAAAACTTTAAATCAACCAAAAAAAAATAATAGCTACGTTAAAAAAAATAGTCAAATTCATTCAAACAGCAAGTCATCTTGAAAGAAATGGAAAACTAGTTGGTTTTTTTTTTTAGTTTTTTTAGTGCCATTGTGGTGGGTCATGTGACCGTTTACTGAAAACTAGTTTTTGTTGGTGGTGGTTAATTACAATGGGCTATATTCAGTCATCTTTATTTCTTAAAGAACTCAATCATATGTCCCATTTCCAACATTTCAACATACCACTCGGGAAAGGGAAAAGGAAGATCTTCTAGAGCAGGTATTGCTAATGTTCTCTGTTCAAGTGATTAACAAAAGAAAAAGTGTACTATTATATGTAGGGAATACTTAAGGGAATCTTAAGACAGGCCCTAGAGTAGAAAGAGATTTGGGATTACATTGTCCCCTTTCTGCTTCAGACACCGCAGTGTGTAAGCCTTGGCAGCCTCCACAAACTTGCACTTGGCTCTCATAATCACGTCATAGGCCCTGTGGGTGACAACAAAGTCCCTTTTTCTGCTGCTTAGAAGTTGGCTATGTGCACCTCTTCAGTCTCAGCAAAATTTTAAAATCCCACCCCTGCCATGTTCATGGATTGAATATGGCTCTGTATCATGTGGCCACCTTGACCTTCAGGCTTAACACAGTGACAATTTGCTCTGGCGCTTTGTGAAATGAAAAATGTCTTACCTAATGAAAAGGATGTCTTAACCCTTCCTAACAATAATTTAAGACCTAAAATATACTGATCAGGGATTGTATTAACATCAGCATGGGAGAGGCTGTCTAGAAAAACATGGAGAAAAACTAAAATGTGTGCAGAGAATGGAGGTGAACATATGAATAATTTCCAACCAGCATGCTTGGGGACTCTGAGTTAACTCAGAACATATTTCAAAATAATCAATTTGGTTAAACAAATATTAAGCTAATTGTTTCAATGACTAAATTGGTCCATGAAAATAATTTTTCTTCAGACATAGACCTAGTTACTGTCCAGAAACTTTTTCTTCTGTCTAATCCAAATGGCTCTTCCATTGCTCTCATCCATTTTTTTTTTTTTTCCCTCGGTACGCGGGCCTCTCACTGTTGTGGCCTCTCCCATTGCAGAGCACAGGCTCCGGACGCGCAGGCTCAGTGGCCATGGCTCACGGGCCCAGCCGCTCCGTGGCATGTGGGATCTTCCCAGACCGGGGCACGAACCTGTGTCCCCTGCATCGTCAGGCGGGCTCTCAACCACTGCGCCACCAGGGAAGCCCGCTCTCACCCATTTTTAATACTTCGGCTCACAGAGAATGGCTACCTTCTTCTCTTTGTCCTCCAACTCCATCTTCTTGTTATTCCCCTATAGGTTCTAATTTTCATCCTTTAGTTACTCTTATTTAAACAAAACAAAACAAAACAAAACACGGTTTCCACTGACTTAGTAGATATTTGCCAAACTGGTGAAAATAACACATGAATATCCCCACCTAGGATTTGGTAGGAATGAAATTCTTTTTCTACCATAGTTTGTGGATTGTTTCGTAAAACAGGATGTTACCCCTCTGTCATCGTGTTTCCCCAGCTCTTTCTGGAGACAGGCCAGGCATGTGTGCAGTTGAGGTTAAGCCATTTTTTTTTCTATTTTTTTTATTCCTCTCAGGTTTCTTTATACCCTCTCTAAGATTCAGACATCCAAAGAGTCCCAGGGTGGGGAGAAGGACATAGTGGCCAGTGTTTATGACATTTGGGTGCCCTCTCCTCTCATGCTGTCTGTGGTCTGAGGACTGTTTACAAAGTTGGACTATGGTAGGAAGGCCTCCAGGTTAAACAATTAAGAGGCAGCTCCTTCAGAGCTCAGAATTGTCTTAAATATGAAAATATCAAGTTCTGACACCACTAGACAAATGGCTGCTTCATTCTGAGTATTTATAAACTAAATATAGAACTATTTCCTTGAGTCAAAACCCTATATGATGGTCTTATTATTTGGATTAATTTTTTTTTTTTTTTTGGCGGCACGCGGGCCTCTCACTGCTGTGGCCTCTCCCGTTGCGGAGCACAGGCTCCAGACGTGCAGGCTCAGCAGCCGTGGCTCACGGGCCCAGCCGCTCCGTGGCATGTGGGATCTTCCCGGACCGGGGCACGAACCTGTGTCCCCTGCATCGGCAGGCGGACTCTCAACCACTGCGCCACCAGGGAAGCCCTGGAATAATTTTAATAGTAAAGAAAGCTATGGGTAGTAACCATGTTTTCTGTCAGGCAGAAGTAAAAACATGATTTTTTTTAGGATGTGTAGTGGCCTTGCTCAGCACAGAGATTGGAGAGGGGTGGGAAAACTGAAGGTGGAGATCTTCATATTTCCCACAATGTTGGACATAAAGGAGAAGCAATTCTCTTCTCATCTAATCAGCAAAGATAAGGTTAACTTATTCCTGCATCTCTAAGTCATTTGTTTAGCCCTGGAAATTTGATGATGAGCCGTTTTAATAAAGCTTCTCAGCAGGTCCTTCTACCAGAGTATGAAAGTAATGCAGGTATTCGAAGGCGTGAAATGGAATGACTCCATCTTTCAGTGGTTCAGATGGATGTTAAGGTCATGGCCACGGTTAGCTGGCCCAGGAGTGTGTCCATCCTATATACATTCAGGCTATGTGACAGAGCTCGGCTGAAATCCAGGAGTCCGTGGACTCCACAGTTAGCTTTCTATTAAGGAAAAGCTTACAAGAAACTGGACCAGGATAAAGCAAAGACCAAGGGACAGAAAGAAAGCTTGAATTACATGATTGCAATAGTCTGCGAAATCAGCTTCTCTTTGGAGCTGAAAATGCCTCAAGTTTCTTCCTGAGAGGCATGAGCAATTGCATGAATACTATATTCTCTGACAATTTCCAACATGGCTCCATTTAAGGTTATGTGACAAGTCTGTATGATAAGGTTGTGTGTGTTTGGGTATTTTATGCCTGTGGGTAACACTGTCACTTGGCTTTGCAAAACCAAAAATTCCCTGTATGTCCATGGGAGAGGATAATTCAGCATGTGGCCGACCAAGTAAAATGCCATCCCTTATTCTCTATCCTTGCTTCATTCTTTCTCTCACACTTTAATTCACTAAGTTGTAAGTGTCTGAAATCATTCTCGGTGAATAACGCTGGACCATTCGGAAAGTTTGCAGCTGAGAGCTGGACCCTCGTCATCACCAAGCACTTTGTCACTGAGACAGAGTAACCCATGGTTACTGAGCTCAGATCAGTTAAGGGGCAGAGAGCCTCCCCTCCTCACTGCTCTATAAAAGAGACCCGCAAAGGGACCCTACCAGCTTCTAGCTCTCAGCGCGTGGGAAGCAAAGCCCAGACCTGCGGAGCAGAAAGCACCAGCTGCAGAGGCAAGGCCGGCATGGCTCCCACTTTCAAACTTCAGTGTCACTTCATTCTGATCTGCCTGATGGCTCTAAGAGGGGAGAGCCGGTACCTGGAGGTGAGCGATTACCCGGTTGACCCATCACACCTTCCTGTGGTGAGTGTCCAGCCTTGGGGGTGGGCAGGCTGCCTCTGCTCTCAGACATGTTTTGGTTAGCTCTTTCTTCCGCATTTACTGTGCCCCCTCTCTCCTCTGATTTCCCCTGGGTCTTCCTCCCTGCCTCTTCCCCCTTCCCTCTGGTCCCTGGGCATACCCTGGTCTGATGGGAAAGGTCTAAACCTTCCCGTCTTCTCCGGACCCGGGAGACATTGACCCGGTCACTTTATTCTCTTTGCCGCGGGGCAGGGAGGGTGCCTTGCTTCTGGTCCCCCTTCCCCCTCCTTGAACTTTTGCGGACTGACTGATTTTCCTGGCCAGCTGCGGGAAGCTGTGGACTACGACCCTTTCCTACTCTTCAGCGCCAACCTGAAGCGGGAGCTGCCGGGGGAGCAGCTGTACCGCCGCGCTATGCGTGAGTCGGGGCTGCCTGGCTGGCGTCCGTCCGCGGGCAGCGGGGAGGTGGGGATTGTTGAGGACCGCGGGGGGCGCAATTCCCATGGCTAAGGGTCAGTCCGAGGAGTCGCACTGGGGCGAGATGGGGTGACGCACCCGGAGCGCGGGAGCGGGGCGCAGCCGAAGCTGGGAGTCAGGGCGCGAGCGGAGAGGGGCTGCCCGGGTGCCGCCGCAGTGGCTGCAACCCGGGACCCCCAATCCCGCTGCCCTCCCCCCACCCCGCCCCCCAGGGTGCCTGGACATGCTGAGCCTCCAGGGCCAGTTCACCTTCACCGCCGACCGGCCTCAGCTGCACTGCGCCGCCTTCTTCATCGCAGAGCCCGAGGAGTTTATCACCATCCACTACGAACTGGTCTCCATCGACTGTGAGAGCGGGGACTTCCTGAAGGTGAGGCGCCCCCGCCAGGCGCAGCCCCAGCCGCGGGGCAAGGGAGGGGTCATGGCCAGGACGCTGCGCCCTAGCGTGGAGAGCCGGCGACGCTCGTAATTAGATGCTCCGGTGGTGCAGGAGTGGGAGAGGCGCAGTCCGGGACCCCCGCGCAGCGTGTACCTCGCCCCACTCCCAGAAGGGCGAGTGCCTTGGTCTTGCAGTGGTTTAAATTCATCCCTGTGCGCTGTCGGTCCCGGGCGCTTCCAAAGACTAGAACTCGTGGCGCGAACCACTGTGTTGCAATGGGGAGCAGGTGAAAAGGGGTACAAACCAACTAGTACGAGCCCTCGGGTCCGCCGAACCCGAGGTCCTGATTAGAAGGCGACCTCACATGTCTGAGATCTGAGCCCGCCTTGCTCCTGCTGGTCCCTTTCTCTGTGGAGCTGTTTCAGGCTCCCAGACGCTGTCTTCAATGCCTGGGTGACCTGATTTTGGAGCAGAAGGGCACTGGCTGCAGGGAAGGTTGCTGAGAAGGAATCTAGTCTGAGGCAGGTGGGAGGCGCGGAAAAGTCCCCACTCCCAGTTCTCCATGAGTCTAACGGGTCAGCTTGGGATGGATGCTGGACTTCTCCAGTACAGTTAAAATGAATATGATTAAAATCCCAAAGTGGAATTATTTTGGAACCTGTCAAACGTCATAGAAGAGGACTGATCTGGTGAAATAATTTGTAGCTGGTAATTTTACTAACGTGAACTAGGTTGGACTCATTAAATTGGAGACCTGTGGTGATTTTAAGAGTAAAGTCAATAGACTCTGACCTTTTGTCCAGCCAACTACAAACTTCAACAAGTGAAGGAAAAAATTCCGAACTTGCATACCAGCCATTATCATCTAAGTGTTAAAGTAGTTCTTGATATTTTAATATGTGATAAGAGTAAAAAAATGAGGAAAATGGGTGTGTATAACCATCGGCAGGTAGGTAAAGTTGCTGCTCCAGTTTTTCCTCTTGCTATTTTTGAGAAATTTTGTTCATATTTTAATGAGGAAAGAGAAAAACTGAAACCCAAATTATGTTCCTGTGGAATTCTTCTGAAGGTAGGATGTGTGGAAAATATGACCAACACAAAAATGTATATCGTCTGTAGTTTCATTTACCAAGGTGGCTGAAATGATAAAGTATAAGAAAGTTTATTTACTTTGGAAATGTTAGAGTTTATAAAGGGGAAAAAGCAATAATTAAATAATAATGCAACTTGCAAACAACCCTCACAGTCAAAATATATACAAATAGAAGGGGGGTGCGGGGGGTGTGGGCTGTCTATTCCTCACTGATGACCGAAGGCCCGTGGCTGGATAACCTTTTCCCCCTTTTCAACACACTTGTGACTTCAGGAGTTGATGAAAGTGATCATCTTTGTCTGTATTTTTTGTTGGAAGGTATTTGATGGTTGGATTCTCAAGGGGGAGAAGTTCCCCAGTTCCGAGGATCATCCTCTCCCCATGACTGAGCGGTACATAGATTTCTGTGAGAGTGGTCTTAGCAGAAGGAGCATCAGATCCTCCCAGAACGTGGCCATGATCTTCTTCCGGGTCCATGAACCAGGAAATGGGTTCACATTAACCATAAAGACAGATCCTAACCTCTTTCGTAAGTGGACTAAATGTCTTCTTAGTTGGAAGGCAGGACTTGGGGGGAGAGAGTGTCAGTTATGCTTTTCAAAGGTAGCATCATTGCACAGACTTAAGAAATTTGAAGCGAGGAAGGATTTGAATGGAAATTCTTTTGTAATTAGAAATGACCTAAAGGATATTTCCAATTCATTATCATGAAAATCAAAGCAGTTTTTAATTTATTTACCAGGCTAGGTAAGATACTAATTTATGATGGCTGGAATTCTATTTTTTTCTCCAGTCTTATTCTGATCTCCTGAGCTACTACAATGTATTCAGTGACAAACTTTAATCCCTCCAAGTCATTCCATTGATCTGGATAAGCTTGAGGGATCAGATATGAAATTGCAGTCCTACAGATATTTAGGTGAAGGCTGAAAGACTACATATCTGGGATGTGTAGACAGATTTCATGCCCTGAGCAGAGGGTTGGACCAGAGGACCTCAACATTGCCTTCTGAGTCTGAACCCATTGCTCTAATATAGTTCCTTTCTGGTGGATACACAAATAGATGTTATAAAGCTGAATAGCCCAGGCCTAAAACACATTATCTTAATCAGAATGAGTTCATTCATCTGTTTATTATTTCTTCCCATTAAGAGGAAAATGTTTATAAAAAAATCAGGAAAACATTCATTTTTGGTTGTATACAGTAGTATTATTAACACTTCATGTGGCTGAAGAATGGGGCCTACCTAATCTGCCAAAAAATAATGTACTGACTGATCTCCCAAATTTTGTTTTTAAAAAACAAAAAAAAAGCTTTTTGAAAGAAGCCCCCCAAAATGGCTGTTTCTGAGGACTAGAGCAGAGTAACACTAGAGGACAACATGAACTGTTTCTCCTATATCCTGTTTGCTTAGAGATCAGAAACCTTCTAGAATCATCAAGGAATTTCAGTTCTTTTTGAAATTAAGTGTAATTAAAAATATAAGATGGAAGCAAAAGGTAGTTCTGACATAGTCTGATCAATCAGAAACTTTTGTCCCATAACTGGCCAAAAAAAGTACAAACTCTGATGCTTCTAGTTTCATAGCTAGAAGAATAAATTTATTGTAAGTCTAGTCTTGAGATACAAAACAAAATTTCAGAAAGACTTGGGAGTAGATAAACATTTAAAATTTACGTATTAGTCAACTTATCACTTAACACCCAGGAAATATTTATCAGACATAAGCCTGCTTTGTATTTTTCTCAGCCTACTTTGCAACTAGTTTAATGTTTCTTCACTTTATTATCTCAAAAGTAACATGTAGCTCCAAGTTCAGTTAATAAAGGTTTCAGACAGACAGGGTTTGAGTTCTGGCCTTACCTTTAAGCCTTGATTCTTCCAGACTCCCAGCTTGAACTTGGACCCTAGTTAATGAAGTGTTCCTAGAACTTCTACCAGCTAGTATTGTTTGGTTGGTTATTAATTTATGTCTTGTGAGTGTTATAAACAAGGTGACCCCCTGAGATTACGATCAGAAGTCCCCTTGCAGCCAGGGCCTCCTGATAATGTCCATACGTCAGTGGTGCTTTTTATTCCCCAACTCCTTCCTTTCTCCAAATCACCTTTGTGATAAGTACTCTCTTCTGGGCCACAAGCCCCTAGACCATGAATAGGAGCTTAGAATAAGGATGAGATAAATTTCTATAAAAGCCCAGCATACCAAGCAGTGAAAATGTGATTTTGTTTTTCTACAAAGCCTGCAATGTCATCTCCCAGACCCCAAATGGAAGGTTTACTCTGGTCGTGCCACATAAGCATCGCAACTGCAGCTTCTCCATCATTTATCCTGTGGTGATCAAAATATCTGATCTCACCCTGGGACACTTAAATGGTCTGCAATTAAAGGTGAGTTGCTTACTTGCTTCTCAGTCACTTCCTAAGACCTCAGCTTTCTCAGAGCCAAAGTAACTATACAGGGCAGATGTGGATGAACTGGTGTAGTATGTCCTTCTGTTTGGCAGTTAGAACTCACACGAGCCTGCCCCCGCTGCTTTAATAAACTCCTCTTCTATTTCCGTTATACTGCCAGTTGCATACTCAGGTGCCTCTTCTGACTACTTGAATACTTTTCTTGTGATGTTAGAAATGCTTTCAGTTGGCAGAGTTGTGACATATAATTACAATTGAACTCTCTTGTACTTGCCTCTTTTACAAAAATTATCTCCTAGCAGAACCTAGTGTGAGTCATCTCCACAGCTGTTTTTCTGATTATTGGAATTTTCTTTTGACATGAAGGAAGTATCTCATTGACAGACTGTGTTATGCAGGAATGCTAAGCATAGCATAAAATACAAAACTGGATTTTTATATTGCAAAATACAGTAAAGTTTTGAAGTGTTTTCTCGCATTACATTTAATTCCATACATTTTGCAACAAAACATTAGTTGAGACTCCCCATCAACTTCTTTCCCCATGAACTTCTGTATGGATTTTACGATTAATGCTGAGCTTGACCACATTTATTTGCACTGGTAGCTTGTTTCCTTTGAGTCATCCTCATTTCCTTTTATGTTCTCATATGCCTAGGTTAAGACAGCTCATGCATTTGCTGGCATCCAAGATAGTCATACTTCCTAATCAGAAAGATTGCAGTGAAAACCAAATAAATAGGATTAGGGCTGAGAAAAGCAGTAAATCCAATTTCATTTAAGCCCTAACTTCATAGGCCAGTGCCTATTTTTTAAAGTTGAACCTTAGTGGAAGAATAATCCTTTGATAAAGGCCAGGATAAGTGGATGTCTTTGGTTTAGCCCTATAGGCTTGAGATTTTTTGTATGTCATTCTTGATGTTTAATATAGAAGGTGGCAAGTGTGATAGATTGAGAGATCTGCACTTTAGTTATCTTTGGCTACGAGGAGTATACTTTGTGCTTACCACTTAAAAAAATGTGAAGTCTGCAGTGTTCTAGGTATCTATTGCTTTACGAAATATTCTTTGAGTGCTTACCATGTGCAAGGCATTCTTCTAGATGCAGGAAATTAGCAACGAACAAAACAGGTCCTACTCACATAGAACCTGTATTCTAGTGGGATGAGACAGGCAAAAGTATAATGTATTTCAAATAGTGGTGAGTGCCCTACAGAAAATGAAGCAGAGTGGTGGCTGGGGACAAGGGGGTAGAGTGAGGGGCAGGCAGCTACTTGAGATGAGATGGTCAAGAAAGAAATCTTTTGAGAAGGAGACATTTAAAGTGAGATTTCAGTGATAGGTAAGAAGGAGCCAGCAGCCACAGGAAGAGCTGGGAACAGAGCAACAGTAGTGCAGAGGCTCAGAGGCAGGAATGGGCTTGCTGAGTTCTAGAAATGGAAAGAAGGAAAAGTAGAGGGGGAGTGGTATCATACAGCATCAGGCAGACAGGCAGGGCCAGGGGGTGGAGAGTCCAGCGGGTAATATTACAGAGTTTGAGTTTATTTTCAGTGGGAAACCACCGAAGGGGTTCAGGCAGGAAAGTGACATAATCCATTTGATTATGCTCAGGTGGGGTGAGAGTGATTGGGAATTGCTGGCCTCATGACCAAAGTAATTGACAAAGTCCACGATGGGAAGGAGACGGTTACCTAAAGGTCATTCTGGCTTCCATGAATGATGATGAATGGGCTGTAGGGGCCAGAGTGGTGCAGCAGTGCCCCTAAAAGGCCATTGTCATAGTCTAGGCAAGAGATGAGAGTGACTTGGTCCAGGGAGATAGAACCTCAACAAAGAAATCTCGGGGGTTACTGTTGAGGAGCTGAACCCCAGAGGTCCCTACACAGCTCAGCTTCTGCCGTTGTTTATAAGAACAGCTGAGAGGTTTGGAAAGAGGAGAGGAAAGTCACTGAACGCCAAAAAGTACGTGCTCCCAACCTCCTTGTTTCTTGGTTTTGTTCCCTTCATTTTAGCTTCCATTTCTTCCCAACTTCTCATTTCCCATTTCTCTCTCCTGAGCCTGCCTTTCCCCCTTCACCTCCTCCTGTGAAATTTGGAACCTACAGAACCAGGTGGAATGTTTAGTCTAAGACATGTTCCCCCTGGACACTCTCTACTCAAGGGAAAGGCAATTACATTTTTTTCCCTTTACCTCTAAATGGCTTATTCAACTCTTCCTACAAGAAAATGAGCCCTGTACACAGTGGGGCTAACTAACCCTCTATTTCATCATTGATGAAATTACGTGTAAAATACCTAAGCATAGAACCCAGGACAGAGTAGGTGCTTTAAATATATATACCCACACCTGCTTCCTTTCATTAGTCAAAGAGTTGCTGTTGTATGATTTTCTATTGGTTGTTTAGTTCCAGCTGCATTTCAATATCTTCCAAATGTGGGACTGTGTGCGCTGATGTATGTGTGTGTTTTACATTCTCTGTTTTAGATTTTGGTCCCTATGGAGCATGGTCTGTTTAGCGTCTAAGCACCTTGCCACATTCCGCTAGATCTCTTGATAGCGATGTCTCATGAAGAAGAGGATCACAGGGAAAACTGGCTGTATAATTTGTGGGGGGACAGTAAAAAATGAAAATACAGGGGCCTTATTTTAAAATGATTAGGAATTTCAAAATGGTGACAGCAGAGCATTAAGCCGAGCACTAGGCCTTGTAAGCGTGAGCCCTGTGGGCACGGGTGGCACGATCACAAGGCCAGCCCTGATCGCGGGAAACGGGTGGCCCAAACGGTGACATTTGGGGCTGAGAGGGGGCCTGCTTTGTTTGCGTGGGAAAGTGAAGCCCAGGAATTGCTGTGGATGACACAGTGTGGAAAAGATGAAGGGAAGCAGAAAAAGGTGGTTACAGGGCATCACACAAAGTCTTAAGACTACACACTTATTTTGAGTAGCTTGAAATAAGTTTATTTTAGTTGGAAGGAGAAAGTTGATGGTAACTCTAGCTAATTTGAGCCCCAAATGAGGGGTCTCTTCTTTTTTTAATATTCTTATAACTAGTCTAAATCCTTATCAGTAGAAAGGATAAGAATTGTCTCAATAGCGGAAAAAGTCTTTTAGAAAGAAGAGGAAAGGGCTTCCCTGGTGGCGCAGTGGTTGAGAGTCCGCCTGCCGATGCAGGGGATGCGGGTTTGCGCCCCGGTCCGGGAGGATCCCACGTGCCTCTCGGCTGGGCCCGTGAGCCATGGCCGCTGAGCCTGTGCGTCCGGAGCCTGTGCTCCGCAGCGGGAGAGGCCGCAGCAGTGAGAGGCCCGCGTTCCGCAAAAAAAAAAAAAAACTCTGACTGCATGCATGAAGAAATTCAAATAATTCATTGTGTAAGTCCAAATGATTTAAAAAGCAAAGCATTTTCAGATTCAATTTTCATATATTGTATATAGAGTTTACAGATTCCAGTTTCATCATTCTAGTCCTTGAGCTTATAAAAAAATGTTTTTTAAATGCACATACATTTTTTAAAATGATTACTCAACCGATTTAGAAAAGCAATTCCTATGATTTTTTTTTTCTTTAAAAAGTCTTACTTCCCAGAGTCCTGGATGTTAAATTAAATGGCGCTGCCAGGATGTCTACAGCTGACTGAATTCACCAACTTGCCATTGGTCCAATGGTTTGACTTCCTTAATTGGTTTAACTACATCTTCCTCTGCTGCTTTATTCTCTTAGAAGTCCTCAGCAGGTTGTGTGGGAATAGGAGATTTTGTGGAGCTGCTGGGAGGAACTGGACTCGACCCTTCCAAGATGATGCCTTTAGCTGATCTCTGCTATCCTTTTCACGGCCCTGGTAAGATATTTCTTTGATTATTATTTATGTGCCTATTAAGATTGTTTCCTTAAATAAAATGCCTCAAATTTTTTATACATGGGAGGGCAAGTTCCACCAAAAAAACTTCGATTTTGCACATTGAGCAACTGTGAGGGTTTTGCATTTGAGCCTAGGCACAGTATCAAGAATGCATGACCACAATATCTGACACTGGGAGAAAAACTTATGAAGTAACAAGGTTGCGTGTTTAAGGTTTGCCCTAAGTACGACTATGAAAAAGACAAAGCTTTTTGGTTCTGTGCTCTGTCCACCTTCTTGAAGGTCCCTGCTTTCCTTCTCTCGAGACTAAAGATTTTACTGACTGAAGACCGTTGTTCAAGTAGTGGATGTATCGTCAATTAGTAATAGTATAAAAATGAAGTAATATCTAAATAACTTTACCATACATATGCATATGTGTGTGTATTACTCATAGTAAATATTGATACATTAGAAGGTGATATGCTTTATTAGAAATTCTCAGAACTGCTGAACGTCCCCAACTTCTAGCAGCAACACCAGCCTCTGAAAGACCACTGCAAAACAGAGGTAAATTCTGAGATCTAAAAGTGGTCACGGGTAATAAAAGACCTGGTTCTCGCCAAACAGAATCAGGTCTTCTTTGTTAAAGATCAGTGAAGCTTTTCCATTTGATTATGCTCGGGTGGGGTGAGGAGGGTGGGAATTGCTGACTAGTGACCAAATTAATTAACGAAATCCAAGTGTTGGGGGAGAGGGTTACCTAAAACATTTCTGTAAAGGTCACTCCTGTATCTGCACTTCTGATGCAGGAACCAGTGATTATCTTTTAAGAGACAGAAGTCAAACAGAAAAACAGTCTTTCATCCCTTACCATAGCCCCCTTCCTCTTTTTAAGCACACATCACTAACCAACTAAATAACGAAGCTGCAAATCAGACAGCCTTTTGATCAGCTGTTACCAGTTTTAATTAAAGCCAGGTCTGCCAACCAGTATTTTCTCTCTCTGAGCTAATGCTGGGAACTTAAACAAAATCTCTCTGAAATAGAATTAATGTACACAGGTCAAGGGAAAAGATTTCTAAAAACCCACTTTGCTAAAAGCTTGAGGGTTAGTTTATACTAATTTACACTTGAGCCCTGGTTTAAACCAGTGCATCATGGCTTCTCTCCCTTTGTGTGTGCTCTCAGAGGCACTGGAGCCTTCCAGGCTGATGGAGAGCACCTGTGAGGAGCTGCGTTTGAGCTGGGTAAAAAGATTAGATTAAGAACTGAAGCACACTCATGCCTTAAAATTTAGATAATTGAAGCCATAGTAATTTTGGTGCATGAATTATATGACTTGATTTCAAAGGGTGTGGCTGAGGCCAAAAAACCACTTTTGCCTGTATTATTTAGATAATTGAAACCAGTCTTAAGGTAATGTGAAGGCTTGAATTATCTGACTCACTGGTTCATGTTAGACTTCACTTTTTTCTTGAATTCACCATGTTTTCATGAGCCCCTCTTAAGTCGTTCAGACAATGAAGAACTCTTAGGTATCCTGCCCTTTACAATGGATTGTATTAGGAATTATGTCAAATGATAAATGATATGCGCATTAACTAAAGGAAATAAGTCACGTTATGTAGCTTGAAGTTCAGAGTAAGATCAGAAAAGAATGGCCTTGCAAACAATTTAAAGAAAATTAGGGACTTCCCTGGTGGCACAGTGGTTAAGAATCCACCTGCCAATGCAGGGGACACGGGTTCGAGCCCTGGTCCGGGAAGATCCCACATGCTGCAGAGCAACTAAGCCTGTCCACCACAACTACTGAGCCTGCGCTCTAGAGCCAGCGAGCCACAACTTCTGAGCCCACGTGCCACAACTACTGAAGCCTGCATGCCTGGAGCTGTGCTCCACAACAAGAGAAGCCACCACAGTGAGGAGCCCGTGCACTGCAAGGAAGACCCAACACAGCCAAAAATAAATAAAAAATAAATGAATTTATTTTAAAAACTTTAAAAAAGTAACTTTGGACTTCCTCACAGAAGCTTAGCCTAGACTCCCTGGTGCTTATATTAAAATAATTATAGGGTTTATATTTATTATGTCTCCAAATTGACTTTTACCTAAATAACTATCTGGCTGTTTTACTTCATTTAAACCCAGGTGCATGTTTGTGAAGGACCTGTTACACAAGGTTAATAACATTTCTCAGAATTTAGGCCTTATAGAGACAACGTGGGGAAAAAAAGATTGAGAAAATTAAAGCAGCAGAAAGGATTATTGTAGGGCAGATAAATCTTGCCTCAGGAACCAGATTGAGGCGGAAGAAATAAAACAAAAGTAATTTTTAATAAAAATGCTGAGTTTCACAAAACAGGTACAGAGAACAAACAGATGGTTGCTAGAAGGGAGGGGAGTGGGGAATGAAAAGAAAAAAAAAGGTAACTGTGAGGTAATGAATGTTGATTAGCTTGATTATGGTGATCATTTCACAATGTATATTTATATAAAACCATCATGTTGTACACCTTAAATATATACAATTTCTGTCAACTATACCTCAATAAACCTGAAAAAAAATTTTTGAAGAATGCCTTAAACACACACACAGTTTCAGTATATAACTGCTCAGGCACATCTGTACTAGAAGATACATAACTGTTTCCAGATGCTTATAAAAATAATGAATAAGATTGGATTTAAGAAAAGTAAGGATATCAAAAGCCATTCCATATAAGAAGTACAGAAAAAAATTAGAGATGAAAAGTACAGGTGAACAATAGAACAAAAATGAGTATACTTAGTGTATGTCTAAACCACGCAAATGATATTTCTGTTTATATGTAAAACAGAATTATTACTGAGGCTCAGAAAATAATAAATAGGTGATATTTTTAGTCTACATAAATGTCCCGCAATACACTCCATCCTTCAGCCCTGCCCACTAAATGCCACTCGCACCCCCAGATATAACCAAAACCTGCCTCTGCAAATTCCCAACCTGTCCCTAGAGGGCGGCACTGCCCCCCCTGAGGACACAACTAGAGCAAAGGTGCAGCAGGTCGGATGCTTGCCTTCACCACCAAAACTCTGCAGGTAAGAGAACATAAAAAGCACAAGGAGATATCTTCTTACCTCTTTGCAGCCAGTTTTGTTTGACTAACAGTGTTCTTGCACATGAGGAGAAAGGCTGAGCTTAATTTCACTATTCTACAATTAATTATACAGTTGACCCTTGAACAACAGTGGTTTGAACTGCGGGGGCCCACTTATAGGCGGAGTTTTTTCAATAGTAGATACTACAGTACTACACGATCCTAGGTTGGTTGAACCCGAGAATGTGGAACCTCGGATCTGGAGGAACCGTGGCTCTGGAGGGAAGACTATAAATTATAGGCAGATTTTCGCCTGTGGGGAGGGTCCTCACCCCTAACGCCCCACGCACCCCCCACGTCGTTCAAGGTCAGCTGTACATTATAAGAATGAGAACAAACACGTTTCACCTGATGGCAGATGCTTGGTTTGAGTACGTGAGAGGAAGCTACATCCCCTTGCTTTCTTCGTGTTTAAATGATCTCATGGACAGAAATGGTTTGACTGTGTCCTTTCTAACCTGCTGGGAAACTTTTACTTTTTCCGTGAATTATAGCCCAGATGAAAATTGGCTGTGACAACACGGTGTTGCGCATGGTCTCCAGTGGAAAACATGTAAATCGTGTGACTTTTGAATACCGCCAGCTGGAACCATACGAACTGGAAAACCCGAATGGAAACAGTATCCAGGAATTCTGTTTGTCTACTCTTTGAAGAACCAAGCCAATGATTTCCATGCTGCTAGCTAAGGGAGTTTTTAATGGCCGTTATATATGATTTTGATGAGCAGCTAGTTAAGAACCTTTCATACAAATCAGTATTCCCAACCTTGAGCACATATCACACACACTAATTTTTGTACCTTGCTTCTTTTTCATTTGTAAGATATAAATGACCACGTGGCAGAAAATAAGCCCTCCCCCCGACCCCAGTAGAAAACCAGTTTCCAGTAATTCTTTGATATGCTACCAACCTGAACTGGTAAGACGAGTGCAATGAAAACTTGGATCTCAAGGGAAAATACTACAAAGAACTAAAAATGTTAGTGCTCTTATCAGTTTTATGACAGAAAACGCATGTCCGTGTGTACCAAAGTAGTTGCATTTATTTATTTTCTGCTTATTATTCTGTTTACAGTAGAGAATACTTGTAGCTAGTATTATTTATTGATTTGTAACAACTTTTTTTTAACAAACATTTGTAGCATGTAAAACACTTTGCATCCGTAAATCCAAACATGAATAAACATATTCAGAATGTTGGCACCTCAACATCCTGCTTTGTTTTCCTGCGTAGTTCCTTCCCTTATTACCATCAGAAAATAATGTTCTCAGGTGGTACAGCATCAAATGCTGAACTAAATCATTTTAGACTTCTTAGAGCTCCAAGAACCCTGGGTCGTTAAGTAGGATTATTTAGGGCAGAAGGTAAAATTGCAGTGTTTGAACAAACAACACTAACCAGTTGGTGGTGATAGGGAAGCAGGATATGGGGATCCCTCTTCCACTGTCCTCCAAGAAAACTGAGAATACATGTCTTTGTCACAGTAAAGAGTGTACTTTTCAACAGGGACAACAAAGGCCTTAAACTCTCATAGACACAATTTGCAGAAACCTGAGTACTTTTTTGGTACTGAAGGCAGTTTACTGTTGACTGAACCTTGTCCACGTTTGGCTTGAGACCAAGCATGTGGTCTGTAAAAGACACCTTGGGGTCAAAAATGAGGCCCTGAGGAACAAAGGAAATACTCCTAAGTGAATAGTCCTCTTTACTTTGAATTAATGGATGGAAGCTGCGAACTGTTCCATAATTAATGGCTTGATTCTGATTCCCCAAACATATTTAAGATAATTTTATAATGGAATATACTGGAATCCCATACACTGGGCTTGTTAACAAAATCTGAAAACCAAGCAGAAAGAAAAATAGTTGACTGAAAGTGCTAAAAATACCCAGGATTGAGACAAATTTTGTCTCAGTAGGTATTTTGGAATGAGTGGATACTTTAGCAAATGAATGAATAAATGCCTGAATGGATAGATGGATAAATGCTGGGATAAACGCTGGGATGAATGAATAAATGTCTGAACATATGGCTGTATAATTCCTGACTAGTTACATAAGATGCTGGATTTCTTATTTCATAGAAAATAAATTCTGTGTAGTTGAACCCTTTTATCTTTTTCATAGTCTTTCTAGCAACCAAAGAATTAATGCAGTCACATATCACAATCTGAAGTTTCTGGTTCTTAACCCTTATGATCCCCTCATGCTGAGTAGAGAAAATAAGTGGTCTTAAGTCAGGAGGCAAGTATTTTTACCATGGAAGTTAGGACAACTTGCTTTTGTTCCTAAGGGACATTTTGCAAGCTACTTAGCCTCTCTGCCCTAAAATGGGTGGGACTCTGGTCCCTAAGGTTTCTTCTTATTCTGCAGTCATTTATTTGTGACATACGAGACTTCAGAGCTTGTTATTGCATATTTGTGTATGTTCTTTGAGAGGAAGTGAACTGTCTGTGACTTATTCTTTGGAGATCCATGACTCAGTCTTCATTCCAAAAGGATAGGACAGCTTTCTGGAAACAAAATGGTAGATGAGATCTCTGGAGGGAAGTGCAAGAAAGTATCTTTGCTGACACCTCCTTTAAGCAAGCAAAATGTGATATGAAATTTTGGCCAGGGCTTCCCTGGTGGCGCAGTGGTTGAGAGTCCGCCTGCCAATGCAGGGGACACGGGTTTGTGCCCCGGTCCGGGAAGATCCCACATGCCACGGAGTAGCTGGGCCCGTGAGCCATGGCCGCTGAGCCTGCGCGTCCGGAGCCTGTGCTCCGCAACGAGAGAGGCCACAACAGTGAGAGGCCCGCGTACCGCAAAAAACAAAAAAATTTCGGCCAAATTTGACTTTCTAAAAAAGTCAGTATGCATAGTAACTAAGGTGATCGATTCTGTAGCCAGACCTCTTTGAATCCCAGCTCTGCCACTTACTTGAGCAAGTCATAAGTCTGTATTGCTCAGTTTGTAATCTGTAAAATTGGAGTAATAAAGATTTTTGGCAAAATTAAATGTTCATATGTATTTAAAGCCCCAGAACTGTGTCTTGTATATGTCAGCTGTCACTTTTATTATTATTTCTCACTTGTAAGCAAATATGCTGTCCCAGGTCCTCCCTACTCTGAGAGGGGCATTTGCTTTATGCTCTGAAGGGTTTGTACTGATTCAATTGTCCTGTTTCATTCCAGGACATTGTGAGGAAGATAGGGTTAGTTAGGGTTGTTTTCTGGGACCCAGAAGCAGAGTAAGGTTACTGGTAACATTTGAGGGTAGATCATGGCAGGGCTTAGCAGGTTCCCACGTGCCTCTCCTCCCAGCTGACCCTATCTGTAGTCTCTGAACTGCTCCAGGACCAATGCTGACCTCGGACAGGAGGAATTTGAACAGCTCTTGTCCACCATGCTGGTTACGAAGGAGTCACTTCACAAATGATCTGCCTTGACTGTCTACCCTTGTGCCCCGGCCCCATCTCTATAATATTCCTAGCTCTTGGTTATTTCATCCTAGCTCTTATCTGACCCTAATCTTATCCTCCCCTCCAAACCCCACATTTTCTAAATACTAAATGAGTGACTTCTCTCTACTACTGATCACTGAATTCCCAAATTCCTGCTGCTTCCATGTCTGAAATTCTGAGTATGTTTGCTCATAGGTTTTATGTCACTGTGCCCATCCCGTCCTCTGGACACTTTTCTATCTCCTCTAAGCCTGCCTCTTCTGCCACTGTCTTCCAGCCTATTATGTGTGGAATACATTGGTCGGCCTATGATATTGGACTTTCTCCCAGTATCTAAATCATCATGTCTTCAACTCTTCCTGGCACTGCTGCTTTCAGTTAAGAGAATAAGGTAGAAATGCATTTTGTTCACCACAAGTTATACTTCTACCTCCTAAGTATGCAGCTAGACTACATTTTCCAACCTCCCTTACAGTTAGGTTTGGTTCTGTGACTGAATTTTGACTGAAGGAATGTGGGTAGAAATGATGCCCAACCCTCATGTGATCCTCTGTACTTTCTTTCTCTTCCCCCATGTATTGGTAAGATACTGAGGTTCTAACAGAGGATTCCAAGTTCATACAAGGAGACAGAGCCATAGGATGCAAGGAGCCTGGATCCTGCTTTGTAGTTTTTTTTTCCTCAGGAAATATATTTGACATAGGACAGATTTTTGTGACAAAGATTCTTCCAGGGCTTCCCTGGTGGCACAGTGGTTAAGAATCCGCCTGCCAATGCAGGGGATACGGGTTCGAGCCCTGGTCTGGGAAGATCCCACATGCCACAGAGCAGCTGGGCCCGTGCGCTGCAACTACTGAGCCTGCGCTCTAGAGCCCGTGAGCCACAACTACTGAGCCCATGTGCCACAACTACTGAGGCCCACGTACCTAGGGCCCGTGCTCCGCAACAAGAGAAGCTGCCGCAATGAGAAGCCCACGCACCACAATGAAGAGTAGCCCCTGCTCGCCACAACTAGAGAAAGCCCGCGCGCAGCAACAAAGACCCAATGCAGCCAAAAATAAATAAATAAAATAAATAAATTTATTAAAAAAAAAAAAGATTCTTCCAGATCTCTCCCAACTTCAAACTTTCCTTTCTTGCTATTTTAATAGGGAGGCAACATTACCAGAGTTTGCCTGCAAGGTAGACTCTTCATGAAAGAAAAATAAAGATTTGATGGACAGGGTCTACTTGAAGGCAGTTCACTTATGTGCTTAACAAGACCTGATAGAGAGTTGTGGATACGAGCTCTTCTTATGGGGTAATCACATGAAATTATATCTGAATACACTCATCTCTGTGCTGTGGAGTATTTCAGAAGAGAGAAACAATTTTGTATGTTCAAAGAAGCAGACTGAATGGTCTCAGTTTTAAGAGGTCATTTGTAGTAGATTACCATCCATTTTTCTCTTTGCGTTTAAAAGTATTTTCTTCATGTGTTAAGACAAACTGTACAGAGAAAGAAAAAGCAGAGAGGCAAGGGAGAAAATATGGATAAGAGAAAGAAGCCTTGATTAGAGGGTTTGAAAATGTTGTGAAAATCGGGGTCTTCAAATTGGACTCTGGGTTTTGCTCTTGGTAACAACAGTGTACTCAATCCCTCTGTGCTGAAAAACGGAAAATGAGAAGTGTTTTGTGCTTTAAGGAGAAGACTTAATATCAATACTAGGACATACAGCTGGTTAAGTTAGACAGAACTGTGATTTTTGTAACTAGATCAGTTATCAGGTATTGGGGTTTCCTAGTAAGAAGATGGACTCCCCCCTCCCAACTCCCCTCCTCTCTCCAGTTTTCTGAAGTATAAAAAAATGTGTCCTGTGCTATTAATGATTCAGAGGTGATCAAGCCAGCAAAGCCAAGCAAAGTAGATGGCTGCCTATGTGGTGTGATTTGAGGGACAGTGAAAGACCCACTTGACAGAAAATAGCACCAAAATTCACACCCTCATAATCCTTGTTCTTTTTTTCTTTAAGATGTATTTTAATTAAGCAAGTAATTCATGAGTACTTTATTGCATTAAAACCTTGAGACCGTACAGAGGTAACTAGTTAATGAAGTGACTTCAAGTCAGTAATTAATTTGACCATACAAGGTTTCGCTAATCATTATTACATGACATAGAATTGGTAGGTGAGCTTTGAATAAAGGAGACTGTGGTGGGTGAAATCAAGAGTATGAGGTACTGAGAAGAAGATAGACTCAGAGGAACGTACCATTGAGGCTACTGGGAAGGCCAGCCAGGAACTGATGAAACCACCACCTTGCTGAGAGTTTGCAGGGGAGGCAAAAAGAAAACTTGCAATGGAGTTGGCTGTTGTCAAAGATAAACTTTGTGGCACTTCCTCAGTTTTGCCTGCGACCAGCTCAGGAGACACTCTTGCCTGTGGAGCATGGATGGGACCAGAGATACAGCTTTAGAGACAAGATCTATTCCTATGAATACAGGTGTCACACTGGAGGGGGAGGAAGCCAGACTTCGGAACCAGACACAGGGTTGAGTTCTGATTCAGACACTAACCACCTGTGAGCCCTTGATTAGGTCCCATTTGTTTATTTATTTTTTTATTTCTATTTCCTTGAGAGACTGACCTAAGAAAACACTGGTATGATTTATGTCAGAGTATGGTTTGCCTATGATCTCTTCTAGGAGTTTTATGGTGTCATGTCTTATTAAGTCTTTAAACCATTTTTAAATTTATTTTTGTGTATGATGTGAGGGAGTGTTCTAACTTCATTGATTTATGTGTGGCTGTCCAGCATTCTCAACCTACTTGCTGGCAAGACTTGTCTTTTTCCCATTGTATAGTCTTGCCTCGTTTGTTGAAGATGAATTGACTGTAGGTGTGTGAGTTTATTTCTGGGCTCTCTATTCTGTTCCATTTATCCATATGTCTGTATGTCTGTTTTTGTGCCAATACCACACAGTTTTGATTACTGTAGCTTTGTAGTATTGTCTGAAATCTGGGAGGGTTATGCCTCCTGCTTTGTTCTTTTTCCTCAGGATTGCTTTGGCAGTTCTGGGTCTTTTATGGTTCCCTATAAATTTTAAGATGATTTGTTTTAGTTCTGTGAAAAATGTCATGGGTAATTTGATAGGGATCGCATTAAATCTGTAAGTTGCTTTGGGTAGTATGGCCATCTTAACAATATTACTATTTCCAATCCAAGAGCATGGAATATCTTTCCATTTCTTTGAATCATCTTTAATTTCCCTTTATTAATGTTTTATAGTTCTCAACATGTTAGTCTTTCACCTCTTTGGTCAGGTTTATTCCTAAGTTTTTATTTATTTATTTATTCTTTGGTACGATTTTAAAAGGTATCATTTTGTTTACATTTTACATTCCCTTTCTGATATTTCAATGTTGGTGTAAAGAAATGCAATCTATTTCTGTATCTTAATTTTGTATCCTGCTACCTTGCTGAATTTATTTATCAGCCACTAACCATCTGTGAGCCCTTGAGCAAGTCCCCACACTTCTGTGAGCATCACCTCTCTCACATGCAAAGTATAAGCAGGAGCACCTACCTTTTTTTTTTTTTTTTTTGTGGTATGTGGGCCTCTCACTGTTGTGGCCTCTCCCCTTGCAGAGCACAGGCTCCGGACGCACAGGCTCAGCGGCCATGGCTAATGGGCCCAGCCGCTCCACGGCATGCGGGACCCTCCCGGACCGGGGCACAAACCCGTGTCCCCCGCATCAGCAGGCAGACTCTCAACCACTGTGCCACCAGGGAAGCCCTCACCTACCTTTTTAATGTGATAGTTTCCATGAAGTGTCAAACACTATTCTAGGTACATGGCAGATGCTATAAATATGCGTGTCCCTTTCCTGGAAAAGTTGTTTATTAGTCAAGGCTTTGGTAATATAATTTCATCTTAAATGCTGTAAAGAAGTACTACTTAAAGGAACTAAGAGATGGTTCTTTTAAGTGAAAAGAATTTATTTGTAAAAAGAAAATAGCTGGTTGTTATTGTAACATCAAATTGTTATTGATATATATTTTTTCCTTGAAATGGCCTTACTGCTACAGTATTTACTCATCAGTTCATTGAAATGTGGTGATCCATTTGCAAATTTCATAGTATCATAGCACCACCTTGCCATCTGCCCAGTGAAAGCCAGTCTTCTACCCATCGTGTCCAGGCTTATTAACAAGAGCCTCTACGATTCTTCCTGCTCCTGAACTTGCTGGTGAAAAGCAACTTGCTTACATTGAGTGCCCCTTAAGGGACACTGAAATGCCAACCTCTGGGTAAAGGTAGGAAGGGGTGAGGCTGGTATAACTTTCTGTAATGCTACACGTTTAAAAACAAAACAAATAAACCAAAACCAAAAATAACCCTATCTCTAAGATGGGCAGACGTTAAGAAAATGTTTGGCTTTATTCTTAATTCAAGTAATAATAAAAGGTAATATTTATTGAACACTTAATATGTTCCTTGCACTGTTCTACACACTTCCCATGAGTTAGGACATTTAAACCTATCTCCGTTTTATAGATGGAGGGAAAAACTGAAGCCGAGAGAAGTAAAAATGAGTCGTGTCAAATCTACTGAAAGCAGTAGAGCCAGGATGCAGACTCCAGTGATCTGACATTAGAGCGTGCCCACTTTACTATTGCACTACCCTGCTGGGGACCGTTACTAGAATAAAGTATGAAACACTGCTTTCACAGAGAGTTTCTGCCAGCATAGCAGTGACATTGAAAACTTTTTGGTCCTTATTGCTTTTGAACACACCGTTCAAAGTGACTTTAGGGCATTTGAGGATATTATAACAAATCAATCCCAATCCCAATTTCAATTCTCAGAATGGCTAAATGTGATGGCTAATTTTATGTGTCAACTTGGCTAGACCATGGTACCCTGTTATGTATTTGGTTAAATACGTATTTGGTTAAATGTTTGTCAGGATGTGGCTGTGAAGGTATTTTTTAGATGAGATTAACATTTAAATCAGTAAACTTTGAGTAAAGTAGATTCTCCTCTGTAATATGGATTACCTCATCCAGTCAGTTGAAGTTCTTAAGAGAAAAAAGATGGAGGTCCCCTGAGGGAGGGGCAACATCCTATTGGTTCTGTTTCTCTGGAGAGCCCTAACACACTAAATACTACTTTTGTTTTCATTTATTTTATTTTTTTTAATTTTTATTTTATATTGGAGTATAGTTGATTTACAATGTTGTGTTAGTTTCAGGTGTACAGAAAAGTTATCCAGTTATACATATACATATATCTATTCTTTTTCAGATTCTTTTCCCATATAGGTTATTACAGAATATTGAGTAGAGTTCCCTGTGTTATACAGTAGGTCCTTGTTGATTATGTATTTTATATATAGTAGTGCGTATCTGTTAATCCCAGCCTCCTAATTTATCCCTCCCCCTCACCTTTCCCCTTTGGTAACCATAAGTTTGTTTTTTAAGTCTGTGAGTCTGTTTCTGTTTTGTAAATAAGTTCATTTGCATAATTTTTTTTAGATTCCACATATAAGTGATATATGATATTTGTCTTTGTCTGACTTACTTCACTTAGTATGATTATCTCTAGGTCCATCCATGTTGCTGCAAATGGCATTATTTCATTCCTTTTTTATGGCTGAGTAGTATTCCATTGCGTGTGTGTGTGTGTGTGTGTGTGTGTGTGTGTGTGTGTGTGTGTGTATACCATATCTTCTTTATCCAGATGGACACTTAGGTTACTTCCATGTCTTGGCTATTATAAATAGTGCTACAATGAACATTGGGGTGCATGTATGTTTTCGAATTATGGTTTTCTCTAAATAGTACTTTTTTTTCCCCTGAAAATCTTTCCCTTGTATCCAGCCATAATGACTGTAAGCAAAGCTATTGCTAAATCCCTGTTTACTAATGAAGGGTCTGAGGTGCTTATATCTTTTCTCTCTTACATTGTCCTCTCACAATCATACTGACTTCATATACAGGGGCACAAAAGGGCAAAGGAGTGGGTGCCAGCAGGTTCATTAGCACCTTCCCCACATCACTTTGGTTTACTTACCTGAGAACCAGGTGTTGAAGGTGGCAAGGGCCAAAATAAAACCCAGCTCTCACCCAAATAAACTATGTCTGAAAAGGAAGTCCAAAATAAAAATGGCTCCTGGATTTCATTGTCCCATTTTTAGGAGGAACTGTAGAAAGAACAGCCCACAGTTACACAGACACTTAAGATTTTGATTACATAAATTCCAAGCAATATTCTATTTATAACCAGCACTAATTAAATGTTATTGCTTAACCTTCATGATTAACAAAGGTTTTGCAGCTAATGTCAAATTTCAGGTGAAAGGATTTTAGCCTCCTTTATTTTTTTCTCAATGAAACCAATTTGGAAAACTCTTTCAAAGTGACATCTTTAATTGGAAAGCACTCCCTTGTGCATGGATGAACAATGTGTTTCCTCATGTCACTGATAAAATGTGCTCTACCCAGGGCTGCAGAAACAGCTGGAATATAACTGTGTAAAGGGCAAGAGCAGAACATTATGGGGGGAAAAAGCTCAGAAGATTCATTTTTTAAAAATATAATAAATTTTAAAAATGAAGAGTCAGTAAAATATAAAGCTCAATGGATGGGTTCAAAAGATTGGGCAAGCTGAGAAAATCAGCTCTGAAAGAAGTTAAGAAGTGTGAAGGACAGAACAGGAGACACTGGTGTACATCTGAGAGGGCCACTGGATGGTAGGTAGGCACTTTGTTTCTCCTCATTATAAATGATGAAGTTTCTCAGATACCTTGCAGATTTTTTTTGTTATTTTCTATCTTTTTTTTTTTTTTTTTTTTGCGGTACGCGGGCCTCTCACTGCTGTGGCCTCTCCCATTGCGGAGCACAGGCTCCGGACGCGCAGGCTCAGCGGCCATGGCTCACGGGCCCAGCCACTCCGCGGCATGTGGGATCTTCCCGGACCGGGGCACGAACCCGTGTCCCCTGCATCGGCAGGTGGACTCTCAACCACTGCGCCACCAGAGGAGTCCTCTATCATTTTTTAATTGAAGTATAGTTGATTTACAATGTTGTGTTAACTTCTGCTGTACAGCAAAGTGATTCAGTTAATATATGCACACATTCTTTTTTTTATACTCTTTTCCATTATGGTTTATCATAGGGTATTGAAAATAGTTCTCTGTGCTATACAGTAGGACCTTGTTGTTTATCCATTCTATACATAAAAGCTTACATCTGCTAACCCCAACCTCCCACTCCACCCCTCCCCCAACTCCCTCCCCCTTGGCAGCCACAAGTAGGTTCTCTATGTCCGTGAGTCTGTTTCTTTTGTAGATAGGTTCATTTGCATCATATTTTAGATTCCACATATAAATGATATCATATAATATTTGTCTTTCTCTTTCTGACTTACTTCACTTAGTATGATAATCTCTAATTGCATCCATGTTGCTGCAAGTGGCATTATTTTGTTCTTTTTTATGTCTGAGTAGTATTCCATTATATATATGTACCACATCTTCTTTATCCATTTATCTGTCGATAGACTTTAGGTTGTTTCCATGTCTTGGCTATTATGAATAGTGCTGCTCTGAACATAAGGCTGCATGTATCTTTTTTGAATTATAGTTTTTTTTGTTTTTTTTGTGGTACGCGGGCCTCTCAGTGTTGTGGCCTCTCCCGTTGCGGAGCATAAGCTTTGGACGCACAGGCTCAGCAGTCATGGTTCACGGGCCCAGCCGCTCCATGGCATGTGGGATCTTCCTGGACTGGGGCACGAACCCGTGTCCCCTGCATCGGCAGGCGGACTCTCAACCACTGCACCACCAGGGAAGCCCTGAATTATATTTTTGTCTGGATATATGCCCAGGAGTGGGATTGATGAATCATATGGTAATTCTATTTCTACTTTTATAAGGAACCTCTACACCATTTCCCATAGTGACTGCACCAACTTACATTCCCACCAACAGTGTACAAGGGTTCCCTTTTCTCCACACCCTCTCCAGCATTTGTTATTTACAAATAATAGACTTTACTAACAGACTTTATTAATGATGGCTATCATTAAAAAGTCTACAGACTTTTTAATGATGGCCATTCTGACCAGTGTGAGGTGGTACCTCATTGTAGTTATAAGTTGCATTTCTCTAATAATTAGCAATGTTGCGCATCTTTTCATTTGCCTATTAGCCATCTGTATGTCTTCTTTGGAGAAATGTCTGTTTAGGCCTTCTGCCCATTTTTTGACTGGATTGTTTGTTTTTTTTCTTGTTGAGTTGTATGAACTATTTGTAAATTTTGGAAATTAAGCCCTTGTTGGTCACATCATTTGCAGATATTTTTTCCTATTCCATAGGTTGTCTTTTCATTTTGTTTATGGTTTCCTTTGCTGTGCAAAAACTTGTAAGTTTAATTAGGTCCCATTTGTTTGTTTTTGTTTTTATTTCTATTGCCTTGGGAGACTGACCTAAGAAAACATTGGTATGATTTATGTCAGAGAATGTTTTGCCTATGATCTCTTCTAGGAGATTTATGGTATCTTGTTTTATATTTAAGTCTTTAAGGCATTTTGAGTTTATTTTTGTGTATGGTGTGAGGGTGTGTTCTAACTTCATTGATTTACATGCAGCTGTCCAGCTTTCTCAGCACCACTTGCTGAAGAGACTGTCTTCATCTCCATTGTATATTCTTGCCTCCTTTTTTGAAGATTAATTGACCATAGGTGTGTGGGTTTATTTCTGGGCTCTCTGTCCTGTTCCGTTGATCTGTATGTCTGTTTTTGTGCCAATACCCTACTGTTTTGATTACTGTATCTTTTTAGTATTGTCTGAAGTCTGGGAGGGTTATGCTTCCTGATTTGTTCTTTTTCTTCAGGATTGCTTTGGCAGTTCTGGGTCTTTTATGGTTCCCTATAAATTTTAAGATGATTTGTTTTAGTTCTATGAAAAATGTCATGGGTAATTTGAAAGGGATTGCATTAAATCTGTGGATTGCTTTGGGTACTATTGCCATTTTAACAATATTAATGTTTCCAATCCAAGAGCATGGGGTATCTTTCCATTTCTTTGAATCATCTTTAATTTCCCTTATTAATGTTTTATAGTTCTCAGCATATAAGTCTTTCACCTCCTTGGTCAGGTTTATTCCTAAGTTTGTTTGTTTTTTTTTTGGTGTGATTTTAAAAGGTATTGCTTTTTTATGTTCCCTTTCTGCTATTTCACTGTTAGTGTAAAGAAATGCAACTGATTTCTGTATGTTAATCTTGTATCCTGCTACCTTGCTGAATTCATTTATCAGTTCTAGTAGTTTTTGTGTGGAGTCTTTAGAGTTTTCTATATATAGTATCATGTCAACTTTGTAGATTTTTAAAATAGTTCTTGTGAAAATTACTATTTCAAAAAGTGATCTCATAAAGATGCTGTGAATAACTGATCACTTCTATTAATTAAATGAACGTAGGTGAACAAAGTAATAATTCAGGGTAACCCCTCTGCTATAGACTGAATGTTTGTGATCTCCCCAAATTCATATGTTGAAATGAATCCCCAGTGTGATGGTACTTTGAGGTAAGGCCTTTGGGAGATGATTGGGATTAATGCCCTCATAAAAGAAGACCAAGAAAGCCCCTTACCCTTTCTGCCATGTGAGGTTACAGAGAAAAGATGGACATCTGGTAAGTGGGACCTCACCAGACACTGAGTCTGCCGGTGCCATGATCTTAGACTTCCCAGACTATAGAACTGTGAGAAATAAACGTTTGCTATTTCTAAGCCACCCACTTTATGGTACTTTTTTTATAACACTGGTACTTTTGTTATAGCAGCCAAAACAGACTAAGTCACTCTCTCGGGCCTGATTCATCTGCTAATTCCTGTTGTAGTCATTTTGTTTTGTTTTGTTTTTTCTTAAGTAATCTGGTGAAGTACTTCAATTCCTCATTTTATTTCTTTATTATGTAGATTTTAATTTAACTGATTCTCAAATTGTTGCACTAACACATTCTTTTAGTTCCAGAATTGCCATCATCTTTCTACAATAGTAAATCTAATATTTATTCAGTGTTTATTACCTACTACTGGCCATTGTGAAACGGTTTACATCAATTATCTAATTTAACCTGACAACAATCCAAAGAGGTAGGCAGTATTATTATCATTTTTTTTACAAATTAAGGAACTGAGGAGGAAAGAGGTTAAGACACTTACCCAAGGTCATACAGCTACTCGTCCATAACAGAAAGAAATTCACATTCCTTGGTCAAGGTTAATTCTTGGTGGGACTTCCCTGGTGGTGCAGTGGTTAAGAATCTGCCTGCCAACGCAGGGGACACAGGTTCAAGCGCTGGTCCGGGAAGATCCCACATGCTGCAGAGCAACTAAGCCCATGTACCACAACTACTGAGCCTGCGCTCTAGAGCCCATAGGCCACAACTACTGAGCCCATATGCCACAACTACTGAAGCCTATGTGCCACAACTACTGAAGCCTGCACACCTAGAGTCCATGCTACACAACAAGAGAAGCCACCGCAATGAGAAGCCCACATACCACAAGGAAGAGTAGCCCACGCTCACCGCAACTAGAGAAAGCCCATGCACAGCAACGAAGACCCAATGCAACCAAAAAATAAAATTAATTAATTAACTTAAAAAAGATTAATTCTTGGCAACGATGACTCATTCCTAATTATCAATCATTTTTTAAAATACTATCTGTTTTACGGTCCCATCTCACCTCTTCCATTATGACCCATCCTGTTCTATCCTCCCTCCTCCCAAATAAAAAAGTCCGAAGTCTGGGAAAAAATATATAGATAATTCAATGGGTTTGTTTTTATTATTTGCTTTTCAATGGAAGTACTGGGTCATTTCCTCATTTTTCATTTCATTACGTGTAAGATCTGGCTTGTTGTATTTCATATGTCAGGAATGAAGGAAAATTCTTCAAACGTGGTGTTCTGGCTATCCAAACATTTTCGTAATGATACTTATGGCAAGGTTTAGACAACGAATTCATTGCTGTGATGAATAGGAAGAAGCGGCAGGACCTTGTGTCCTGACTAAAAGGACAAAGCTTGCTTTTGGCATTTTCTTTGGCAATGTTTCCAGGCGGTATTTCTAGGCCAAAAGCCTCCTCCATTTGGTGCTTCTGGAACATGGCTCCTGATTCACAGATTGCAGTCTCTGAGCTGACTAGGTGAGCTCAGAATCAGAGGGACAGGTCTCCTAATCTAGACAAGGTACCAGAGAAGCCTGGGGACAAAATACCTGGCACAGCCTGGAGACATTTTCTTATGATAAATTTAGCCTAAATTGCAAGCCTTATTCTTACTGCAGAAAACAGTGACTCTTTTCCACTTTTTTTGTGAAATCTTATCAGGCCACCAAGGCTAATAAAAAAATGTTGTTTCAAAAGAGAAACGCCTTGTACACAGCTGCTGGCCATGTTATTATTTGAAGGGAAGTTAAAGTTGGCAGTGCTTCTTAAACTATAACATGAATATGAATCTCCTGGGGATCAAAGGTCAAGTTCTGATTCTGGGGTGGGATCTGAGACTCTGAATTTCTAACAGTCCCTGAGAGATGTTGATGTTACTGGTCCATGAATTATGAGGGTATAGGGACCTGTATGGGGAAAGGAGGTTACCTTTCAATATAGCTAACCAATGGTTGGTTTATTTGTTTTTGCTTTTCTTGAGGCCTGTGCTAAGTAATAAAATCTACCTCCCTTTTTTTCCACCTTGTCACTTGTGTTTGGAGAAACACAACGGAAGGAGCAAGCTGTAACTTGTGAACAGCAGACACATTAATAAAAGAAAGCGCCAGAGGAAGAACCCATGACCAGCTTGTTGCCATGACACCAGGTTAATGACACCATGAGGGAAGAGTGATTCTCCCTGGAGCTGGTATCAAGTGACACCATCTTAATTACTCATGGAAAAGACTGCCCTGCTTCCAGCAAACAATTATTTCCTGATCAATACCCCTGTCTTGTTAAGGATGCTTCCTGACCATTTATAACCAAACATCTGATATACTTTCCCTGAGAGGGAGGCCCACCCCCTCAGTTATCTCTACTCAGCTGCAGCCGCAACCCAAACCACACACAAAAGCTTCTACATTTAGCTGTTCTGAATTGTTTGAAACTACTCATTATTTGTTCTGCTTCAGTGACTTTTGACTATAGATGGAAAAATAAGAAGGGCACACAACTTCCCTTTCAGCAACTTGTCTTATGCTTGTGGGTAAAGCCTTGCGTGGGGGAAGGGAGGAAGGTTGTCTTAGGGCTTCTCTGAGGCATCTTCCTGACGTTGGCTGCAGCCACTCTCCCCTCCTCTCACGCCTGTTCACTTCACTTTTGGTTGTGGCCCAGGGGCCTCATGGACTCCTGTCCCATCTGATACCTGGTGGGATATGGGTGAGGAGAGTGGTGCGGCTCTCACTTCCCCTCTTGCTTCTCTGTTACTTCCTTCCATAACATCACCACACTGAGCTGAACATTTTCCTGAGTGTAGCAGGTTGAATACCGTCTCCCCCCCCGAATTCATGTCTACCAGGAACCTCAGAATGGGATCTTATTTGGAAACAGAGTTTTGCAGATGTAATTAATTAAGACAAGTTCACATTAGGTTGGGATGAGCCCTAAATCCAATTCCTGGTGTCCTTATAAGAGCAAAGGACACACAGGGAGAAGGCCATGTGACAATGGAGACAGAGACTGGAGTGATGCAGCCACAAGTCGAGGAGTTCCGAAGATTGCTGGCAACCACCAGAAGCTAGGAAAAGACAAGGATTCCCCTCCTAGAGCCTTCAGAGAGAGCATGGCCATATCAATACCTTGATTTCAGAGTTCTAGCCTCCAGAACTGTGAGAATGAATTTCTATTGTTTGAAGCCACCCAGTTTGTGGTACTTGTTATGGCTGCCCTAGGCAACTAACACAATGAGTGAGGGAATTAAAGGAATTAAAAGGTATGCTGGAAAGAATTTAAAACTGGAAAATATGACTTCTCCTACACTCCAAAGAAAAAATCTCTGAGAATTAAGGCCTTCATAGGGCTCCACCATTTCCCCACTTTACTCAAGGTTCAGGTCAGGGCTTTGTACGGGAGCATCTTCTCCAAACCTCCACAGTTCAACTCTGCCATCCGGCTCTTGCGAAATCTCATGCACTACCATTAGGGACTGGTTTCACCCTAGGACTGATTTCCCTTCCCCCACAGTTTATGATAATAACTCCTAGCTGTGTTTTCTCCTAATTCTGAATTATCCAGCCCAGAAGCATACTATAGGGGAAGGGCTTCCAGCAGGACCGTCTATAATGAGCAATGGTACATTAAACTTATTCAAGCGCTCCTTCCTGTGGAAGCTGTGGACCTGCCCCTGCTTTCTTTTGAGTGTTCATTGTGTAACTCTGGGACTGCAAATGTGTGTGTGTGTGTGTGTGTATGCGGGCACACACACATGCACACACACACCCTTCCCTAGGACACACACCCATTCTCAAATACAATACAATCCAGTGGAGGAAAGAAAGTTTTATAACTGCTTCATATTTAGCAAGGCCACCCGTCTGCGGTGGGGTTAGAACTTTATATGGTGGAACCATTACTATTACTGTGTAGATGGAGATAATGGGCGTGTTTCACCTTCAAACAGAGGATAAAAACATAAGCCTCATCGGGCATTTTTGGCACTGAAAAAAGGGAGAGAAAATCCCTGTGGCTATTCTCTGTCTCTTAAAATCATAACATTTCCACTTTCTTTTAATTAAAACAACAACAGAAGAGAGTTCTGGCACAAAGAATGAAGCCAGCACCAACTATGGCTGATCATAAAATAAGAAAAAAAAGGAATTGAATGGAACAGAAAAGAAAGAAAACGTTGACATCTGAGCTCTGGGCTGCAGAAATTGCACCTAAACAATAAAGAATGCCTAGTTGCTCACTCTGTCTCTCTCCCTCTCTCTTTGGAATTCTGGGTTTCCTTGCTTCCAAAACAATGAATGGCTTCTGACAAGAGTGGTTTTGGGAAGAAAGACCTGCTATTGGTGTTGAGGAAGATTGATTCTCCTAATTTATAATCAAGGTTTTTTTGTGTGTTGTTTGAGCTCAAAATTCATTCAGATAGACTTTCAGAGTTTTCAGTCGATTAAAGTGACTCAGAAAAAACAATCCTGAGTGTGTGTCTTTCTGCTGTGCTAATCTTAAGCCACTTTAAAAACTTTTTTTATTAGCATAAATAATGCAGGTTGATTATCAACAGATAAGAAAAATAGTGTGCAAAATAAAGGAAAATAAAAGCATATAACAGCATTGATGCAGGAATAACTATGAATATTATTACTAATATTGCTAATATTCTTCCAGGCTTTTTCTTTATTTACAAATATTATTAATATGTTAAAGATGGGATCACACTGTATTTTCTGTTTTCTAATCTGCTTTTGTTCCTAAACTATATTTTGTAAATATCTCCCTTGTCAGTAAGTGTGCTTCCATATTGATTTCGTCGACCCTGTAAGTACGTTTGTACAGTGTCAGGTGAGCTGGAACTATATTTCCCAGAATTTCCTTCCCCATATGGCCCTGGTTAGAGTTGGTCACAGGAGAAATTTATGTGAGTGGAAACTGATGGATGGTGGAAAAGCAGCTACAGCTGTTTTGTTACATTGTGAGGTGATCTGGGACCAGGTGCTGCTACAGGTCCCGCAAACTGTCACCAATCTTCTGGTTCACTTGTTAGGTTGGAGTGACACATGGCCTTCAGCAACTTTGGCTCCTTTCGCGTCTGTGAATCCTGAGACAGTTGTACGTGCAGCTCCGTGTTGAAGGGCAGGAACTTACACTGCAGATTATCTGCATCTTTAAGATTGAGAGATGGATGTGGTGTTCAGGTTGTCATCTTTGAACTTTGGGTTATTCTCACAGGTTCCATTTTGTCCATCCTTCTTTCTCAGGTTCTGGGTCTGCCAATTTCAAGCCCAGCACCAGAAGCAGAAGCTGCAGCCCTACGTAGACTGCTTAGCCACCTCCCACGTTGCCTGATGTCTAATCCCTACTGTGGTTCTGTTTCTCCTATCGAGCAGTAATCAGTCCAGAATTTGGTACCAGATGTGAGGTGTCCTTGTTACCTATTGCTGTGTAACAAAACATCCCAATGTTTACTGGCTTAAAACAATAATAATAATCATATTGTAACTCTCCTGGCTGTGGGTTGGGCATTGGGGAAGCACCCAGTGGGGTGGGTCTGGTTTGGTTCTTGCTTTTAGATTTCTGCCAATAGTTTTCTCAAGGCCCTCTGGTTCCACCCACAGCCCAGTCCCAAAGCCAATGCCACTTGCTTTAGGGTTTGGTTATGGCAGCATTCAATTTCCAGCCACTGAATTCTCTGTTTGTCTATCACTGGCTTAAAAATCACCCCCAAACAATAATAATCATTATATTATCTCCCACAGTTTCTGTGTGTAGAGGATTTGGGAAGGACTCAACTGCCAGCTTGCAGCTCAGCGTCTTCCTATGGTGGCAGTCAGATGATAGTTGGAGCTAGAACAGCAGGGGGTGGAGCAGCTGGGGACTGGCCAGGCATCTCTCTCTCCACTTGTAGTCCCAGGGCCTCCCCCCGTGGGCCCCCTCACAGCATGGCAGCCTCAGGGCATTCTATGGAGGCTGAAGACTTTAACAAGTAACCCCGCGAGTAAGGCATACCTTTAATTACTTATTTTATTTTACTTTTTATTTTTATTTTTCTTGGCTGCGTGGCATGTGGGATCTTAGTTCCCTGACCAGGGATCAAACCTGTGCCCCCTGCATTGGAAGCACAGAGTCTTAACCACTGGACTGCCAGGGAAGCCCCATTACTTAGTTTATTTTTGTTTCAAGAGTATAATATCTTTTCTTCCTTCTCTAAGGATATATTAATAATACTTTTTTTTTAGTTCTCAGCTCCTTCCATGGTTTGTTAACTCCAAATTTTTTGTTTGCTCTCTTTCATAAGTCTCATTATTTTAATTTGCATCTCTTTAATTATTAATAAAGTTAAACCTTTAAAAGCTGCTTATTGGTCACATGCATTTTTTTTCCTTTTTGAATTGCCTGTTCATTTCTTTTGCCCATTTTTCTATTGCAGTGATTGTCTTCTTCTTAAAGGTTTTATTTTATTTATTTCCTTTAATATTTCTTTATTTATTTAGCTGTGCCAGGTCTTAGTTGCAGCATGTGAGATCTTTAGCTGGGCCATGCGGGATCTTTTTTTTTAAATTGCTGCATGCGGGATCTAGTTCCCTGACCAGGGATTGAACTCAGGCCCCCTGCATTGGGAGTGTGGAGTCTTAACTGCTGGACCTCCAGGGAAGTCCCTTAAAGGTTTTAAAGAAAGCTTCATATGAAAATGACACTAAATGTTTGCATTCGTATTGCAGATATTATTCTTCCATATAGTCATCATATTTTCCAAACTAAAAATTAGGATAAATGCTGTGTAAAAGAATGTTTAGGGCTTCCCTGGTGGCGCAGTGGTTGAGAGTCCGCCTGCCGATGCAGGGGACACGGGTTCATGCCCCAGTCCGGGAAGATCCCACATGCCAGGGAGAGGCTGGGCCCGTGAGCCATGGCCACTGAGCCTGCACGTCCGGAGCCTGTGCTCCGCAACGGGAGAGGCCACAACAGTGAGAGGCCCGCGTACCGTAGGAAAAAAAAAAAAAAAAAGAATGTTTACCTGATTTACAAATGTATGTATATAAAAAGATTTACCAAAATCTATAAAAATAAGTTATAATAATTTGGCTTTAAAGAAAATAATAAAAATTCCTGAAATAACTGTTCTGAAAACCACTCCCTATAAGATAATGGCTCTCAATCCTGGCTGCACATTAGAATCATTTGGGGAACTTTCAAAAGTACTGATGTCTGGTTCCTACCCACACCAAAGATTTCTCTGGAGATCTGCAACCAGGGTTGGAAACGTCTGATGTATTTCATCAGTCCTGTTGATCAAGGTAGACTTCTTGTGGGTAAAGATTCCCTCATGGAAAACTTGGAGCAGAGCGCTACATGTGAGCTTGCCTTCCTGGGCTTCTTTTGAACCAGCCCTCTTATTGAGAGGTTACAAAAAGTCCATTTGTTCATACATGTCTCCTCCTCCCCTGCCACCACCAGCTGCCTGATATTCTGAGTACTGTTGTCAGTCCTTAAGGGCTCTTCTCTTAAGAAGTAGGGTATTTGCATTTAGCTAAGGCATCATGTTGCTTGGAAGAGTAATACATCGCCTACCTAATTCCTTACAACCCAAAGTGGGGTTTGGGCCAGCAGGCCCTTAGGTCCCACCCCAGGCCCAGTGAATCAGAATCTGCCTTTAAATCAAATTTTCAGATGACTCATAGGCACATTCAAGCTTGAGAAGGATGAATATACAGGGAATTTTCCACCAGGGTGTAAGCTTCAGGAGGACAGGGACCTTGTCTATCTTGTCACAGGAAGCACTTGCAGTAATATAAGTTGAATTATGAATTTCATTATTAAAGGAAGTTAAACATGTTATATAATCTGAGTCATATAATATGGGTCAACAGGACTTTCTTTGGGTGCCATAATGACAGGCAGAATCATATTCTGGATATATATATTATTCAAGGTAGCATGATATTTATGTATGCTGTATTAGTATGATTTAGGTTGCTTGGCACACATGCTGTGCCTTAATAGGTATAGTAACTTATTACTGCTCTTTGTATTTTTTTTTTTTTTTTTTTTTATTTATTTTGGTTTTTAGAGCAGTACGCGGGGCTCTCACTGTTGTGGCCTCTCCCGTTGCGGAGCACAGGCTCCGGACGCACAAGGCTCAGCGGCCATGGCTCACGGGCCTAGCCGCTCTACGGTATGTGGGATCTTCCTGGACCGGGGCACGAACCCGTGTCCCCTGCATCGGCAGGCGGACTCTCAACCACTGCACCACCAGGGAAGCCCATGCTCTTTGTATTTATTTTAACATTCCATAAAAGACTCTCATGTAACTTATTTAATCTCTACGGTGTGTAAGGACTTGACTCTGAATCAGGAGAATATGGGTATCTCCACTTAGCCCATGAGCAAACACAAGATTGAGAGGTTTGTAGAAGGCTTGATAGCGAGTTAATACCAAACTAGAATTTGCACTCAAAACCCCAAAGTTCCTAGTCTACAGGCTAACCACTGAAGGCTTGTATTTAGAACTCAGCATTGCATAATACTAATACTGCAGGGAGAACGTGAAAAAAATTATAATAATGGGTAATGCAACTTTTTCATTTAAAGGCATTTCCCCTAGTTTTATACATTGCTACTTTTTGTTTTGAGTTAACTAATTAACGTTTACAGTAAAACTCCCAAGTGAATATTGACAATACAATCCTTTAAAGATTCCCTGAAACAAAATTTAAAATAAAATCTTACTGGGTATTCATCAGAGAGGTAACATGAAATTGTTCTTCCTTTTACAGCTCTATATCTTTGTGAGCTTGGAAGGAGAACATATTCTATTTTATGGAACTGTCACTTTAGTTTGTGCATCAGAAAATAAACCTTCATTTCTTTTAGATGGCATTCAGAATAATCTCTGATCCTGTGATTTACTTCTTCGTTCACCAGAGGATATTTGCAGCAAAGCGAACCTCAGAGATGGTTGTTTAGGATAATGTTATGACGTTAGAGGTGAAGTAGATAAGAGGCATTTGGAGGGAGTAAATGACAATGTGATAAACTCTTATAAATGATCCCTTCCTCACCTATTTTTCACAGGAATGTCATTAGATGCATTCAGCTATCTTGCTCAATAGACTTTATTGTTTAAACCCAACAGTGAGAACTGTTTCATAGTTGTCTTTACGTCCCTCAGAATTTTGTACCTGATTGCTTTGCATTTGATATGAGTTCCACAAAGTTGTCTAATTGAATCGCTCAAGTGTATTGTGACACCCCATGTTTATATCCTCTAGATGAAGACCCCCCAGAAAACCTAAAGCAATAATGATAAACACTATACTGAATCCAGATTCTTTAAACTATCCTCAAATAGATTAAAATGGGGCATTATCAAACTGTAGATTTCACCTCTGCAAAGTCTGCCCTTAGAGTGAACACCATACATAACATCCCAGCACCATTTTTTCCCCTGGAGCTTTCCCCATCCCTCCCCTCTTGGTCTAAGTAGAAAGACAATAAATTTGGACATGGTGAATGGGTCATGCACCACAGATCTGGATGTGTTTTATTCTGGAAATAAGTGACAAATGTAAGCAAAGTTTTACCTGAAGAGACCTGGAGAGAAAAAAGTCATTTCTATATACTGAGAACTTGTAGGTATAAGGTGCTGCCCTGAATTCTTTATATATAACAGTCTCTACTATCACTGCCTTCCATATACAGATAAAGGAAACTGTGACATGGAACTACTGAGTAGCCCTCCCAAGCTAGTGAGTGGCAGGGCTAGGATTGGAACTCAGGCTATCTGACTCCAAAGTCATTACTCTCTGTGCTATGCTGCCTCTTCAAAATGATGGTTAATCTTTCCTTTTTTTTTTTGGTACGCGGGCCTCTCACTGTTGTGGCCTCTCCCGCTGCAGAGCACAGGCCCCGGACGCACAGGCTCAGCGGCCATGGCTCACGGGCCCAGCTGCTCCACGGCATGTGGGATCTTCCCGGACCGGGGCACGAACCCGTGTCCCCTGCATCAGCAGGCGGACTCTCAACCACTGCGCCACCAGGGAAGCCCTAACCTTTCCTTTTCTTATTCAATGAATTAAGACCTCCCGCCCCCCATTAGAACTAATTTGTCCTGCATCCCATTCCCACTTCGCTGGATAAACTTATTAATAAAACCTATCATTAAAGCCCCACCCTAAAGTTATCATGGGAAGCAGAGAGTTTAAGGGATTCCAGTACCAATTAGCTTTCCCAAATAGCATATTTTGTTTAGCTGTGACTCTGGAAGGCCAAAGACTGATGCTAATCACCATGATCTTGGTGGGCCAAGATGTTTCTGAACAAGTGGGATGCTCCGTGGGTGCCCAGGCAGATGGTTTCTCTTTTCTGGATCTCAGTGTTCCTGTCTGTATAACAAGGATTTTGGATTATGTGATGGGCAGTGTTCCTTCCAGGCCTACACCACCTACTTCAGCTTATTACTGTTTCCTGGGCATGTGAGTGGGCACCTGACTGCCCAGGGCTCCATGATATTCATCTGCAATTCTAGGCAGCTCTTGAAGCAAGTATGAAGGATAAAAATGCCAATAAAGCAAAACATATATGCAGTGACAAAGCCTGACACAACTGATGAAAAATAATGCAAAGAAACTTCATGAAACCCAAGCAAATAGATGAATGATGTAAGCATTTGTTGGTCCTCCTTGGTGGGACAAATGAAATGGGTATCAGTATGGTAGGACAAAGCCCATTGTAGCCCTTTGTCAATGACCTTGAGGAGTGCTGGCTTCTACTCTTTACCAGGGTATCAACATTTTCTATACAATAAATACCTGTAGAGCATCCAATATGTGTCAGGGACTGTTCTAGGCACTGAGGAGCATGTATGTCTTAGTTCATTAGGGCTGCTAGAACAAAAATATCATAAACTTATATGTTTATAGCTTATAAATAATAGAAATCTATTTCTCACAGTTCTGGAGGCTGGAAGTCCAAGATCAAAACAGTGGCAGAGTCCATGTCTGGTGAGGCCCCACTTCCTGGCTCATAGATGGCCTTTTTTTCACTATAACCTCACATGGAAGAAGGGGTGAGCTAGGTCTCTGGGGTCTCTTTTCTAAGGTCATTCATCCCGATCATGAGGACTTTGCCCTCATAAGCTACTTACCTCCCAAAGGCCTCACCTCCTACTACTATCACCTTGGGGGTTAGGATTTCAACATATGAATTGAGGGGTGGAGAACACAAACATTCAGTCCACAGCAGTCTAATAAAAAAAAACTAAGATTATTATCCTCATGGAGTTTATGTTAATTTTAGAAGGAGCTACCCTTTCTCCTTTTTGTTCAGATGCTTTTTGTTTTTTCAGTCCTCTTAGGGATAAAATGTGGGAAGCCACACAGAATGAGGCAACAAAAGTATTACCAAAAAGTGGCCCCAATTCCCTGACCATCTAATGGCACTGGAGAAACCCGAGATGGGATGCGCCTGAGGTGAGGTCCTGAGGCACATGTAACAGGTAAACTTCTGCAATGGTATGGCTCTGCATTCAACTTGAAAGCCTTTTCCCCCCTACAATGAAGTGGCCTAGAAATATGAATTTTTAAAAAACAATGGTCTAAGATATCTTAAGTCCAAAACACCACTCACCTCAGAAGGTGCAGGCTGAGATTCCTCTTGGTTTTTCTCCTTCTGAAGTGATTGCACATCAGCTGCCTCCCTCCCCACCTGGGCTTCTAAGAGCCATTACATTCTTGCCCTGTCTTCCCCATCATGTCTTTTTTCCTCTCTGCTATTAAATGGAGCTGACTGTACTAGAATGTGCAGAGAATAAGTAGGCCTCCAGACTTCCCAACTGCAGAGTGGTGGTCAGCAGTGCAACGAAAAGGAAACACTGAATGACAATTGCTTTCCAGAAACACTGGCTGATTTTAACAGTTGTGGACCCTTCTCCTGCTACAGTGATATTTTTGTGCCTATGTTTGTCAAGGACTACAGTGTTATCCTTGGACCCTCTCTGGTCACATGCTCCAGACCAGGAATCTGGGGTCTGACTTCTTAAGTGTAGTTGAACTCGGGAGAAAACTGCTGGAGACTTTGATTATTCCAATTATTCTTTAAATAATTACTGTCCTCCATTTTTCTGAATATGCTGTCTTCCAGCCATCTGGACTGGGTCGCCCCTGCCTCTGAGTTTGTGGCTGAGCTAACTCACTGCAACCACCAACTGGGATGAGTTTGACTCCCTGGGGCTTCATTATCCTCTCCCAGCTGCTTTCCTACACAAGTGTGAGCCCTTTGGGCTTTGCCAGGGAAAGAGCTTCAAAGTGTGGTGCTTACCCAGTTCTAGGATCTAGAAAATATGCATCCAGCAACACTTCCCCTTGCCTGTCCCCACACCCTAGGGCAGGGGATGAAGGAGTTTGGGATGGAGGATTGGGCATAAGAAAGTTGTCTTCTTTTTAAAGCAACTGAGTGATACAACCACTCAACCACCTGCAGGATATGACTCAATGCAGGAAATTGTGACACTTGCCTTCCATGCTTCTCTCCTCAGAGCTGTCTGCCGTTATCCAGGACAATAAGCTGCACCTTATTTTCAAATCCCTCCTTTACCTTTACGTAAATTCATTGTCTCAGTTCTCATTCCTTAGGACTCCGTCTGTGTGACAGCAGTGGGGAGCGGGTCTTAGGTGACCACCTATGAGTTTATCATGGGAGTGGGTGTCAGCAAAACAAAGAAAGGATCTGTACTTCCTTATTCTGATTACTGTCAAATTAGGATTCTGAGATGTAGACGACCACGCAGCTGGGAGTCAGAGATGCCAAACGTGTTCCTGAAGAGACTGCTATTTATTAGATGGTCTGAAAGAATCTTGTTTGAGCTGTAAGGCCAGCCTCGATGTTTGCTTTTGAGAAAAAGGAACATCTGATATATTCAGGGAGTAAGGCGGATTTGTTATCCTAACATCATGCAGCTGGTAATAGGAATCATTGAAGCCAGTATCTCAGTCATCACTGGAAGTAGGTTCTGAGGCTTCTCCATGGAATATTTTGAGTCAGTGAGTCTGAGGTGGGCCTGGGAGTACGCATTTTTCACAAGCTTCCCACCTCCCTTCCCCCTGACTCCAGGGAAGTGGAGAAAAATTTTTTTTGTTGTTTGTGTGTTTGTTTGTTTATTGAAGTATAGTTGATTTACAATGTTGTATTAATTTCTGCTGTACAGCAAAGTGATTCAGTTATACATATATATTCTTTTTCATATTCTTTTCCTTTATGGTTTATTACAGGCTATTGAATATAGTTCCCTGTGCTGTATAGTAGGACCTTGTTGTTTATCCATTCTATATATAATAGTTAGCATCTGCTAATCCCAAACTCCCAGTCCGCTCCTCCCCCAACCCTCTCCCCCTTGGCAACCACAAGTCTGTTCTCTATGTCTGTGAGTCTGTTTCTGTTTCATAGATAAGTTCATTTGTATCATATTTTAGATTCCACATATAAGCGATAGCATATGGTGTTTGTCTTTTTCTTTCTGACTTACTCAGCTTGGTATGATCATCTCTAAGTCCAAGAGAAAATGTTGATTTAAACCAGTGGTTATCAAACTGTAGCCTGCACCAGAATGATCCAAAAGGCTTGTTAAAACACACCTACCCCCAGAGTTTCTGATTTGGGAGGTCCTGGTGGGGCTTGAGAATCTGCACTTCCAACAAGTTCCCAGGTGACGTTGATGCTGCTGGTCCAGGGACCACATTTTGAGAAGCACTGATTTAAACAACCCAGTTTCTCTGTGCGGATCCTTTGCTTTGAAAACCCTTTTACTGCTCTGGTAGGTCGGTAGATCAGTGGGAAGAGGCTCGGGTTGTGGGGTTTGGGTGTGGGTGTTGAACTGTTTGTGGTCCGGGAGGAGAGGGGTTGTACTGTATCCCAAAGATGCACTCCGCAGCAACTTCTGGACTTCATGGCCCTCTCGCCACAGCTCCCTCCCCGAAGGCTTTGAACCAAGCAAAGCCTGCTGAAGTAGGAGCATAGCTGTTATAGTTTGAGCATTTTCTGCCTATTTCCTTTATTCCACCGACCTCCATGGGGGTCACTCTTTGCCGCCTGTTACCAACATCATCATATTTGTGTTGCCTACAGTTGTCAGGTGCTCTCAACGGTATCTGATTTGCAATACAAGAAAAGATGGTTTAATGAAAGAGTTAGCTTTTAATGAGAGTCCTGACTTGCTGAAACCACGATTGCGTAATCCTGCTTGAAATCATAGCAGCAAATACATTTTAAAATTCTAAATATCCCAAAACTCCCATTATATTCAAGAATCTTTTAAACTTTGGTTGCCTGAGGGAAGGGGAACTCTGTAGCTAAGGTGGGGAGGAAAGTTTTCACCAAAAATTCTTTCACGGTTTGAATTCTGAACTTGAATGAACTCTTAAAAAGATAAATCTCAAAAAACAACAAAACCAAAAACCCCCTCTAACATTGCACCGTAGCACTGACTGGAATAAACAACAGTAATCCAGCTCCATGTGTTTCTTTAAGTTTTTCGTTTATTTTTGAATATGGAGTCCATTCACATGGTTCAACGTTTTAAAAATACATAAAAACAGATACAGTAAAAAAGTGTCCTCCCAATCTCACCACCCTTTTGACTGAATTCTTATCCTCCATCCTCATGGCTAACCACTTTTATTAGTTTCTAGTAGATTCCTTGTAAAACTGTTTTTTATGGAAATACAAATATGTTTTTGTTTTTCTCCTTTTCACATTTTAATAATATGTCCTAAGGCTCCTTCCATATCAGATTAGACAACTTCCCATTATTTCTCTAGTCACAGAGCATCCGTATTTACTAGTATTCCATACTTTGTTTAGCCATAACAGTGGGCATTTGGGTTGTTTCCAAACTTTTGTAATTATCTGTTCCTTCTTGCAACATTAAAAAAAATTGTTTTAAGTTGTATCAGTCGTCTAATTCATTTGCTGATGAATGTGAATGAGGTCTTCCCATGCCAGCCACCGTCCTGGGTGTTCCTGGGGAGCCAGGTGAGTGGGGTCCCTGGAATACCCCACCCAACACACTGTACTCATTTATCTCCTTTAGTCCCCACAAACACCTTAGGTGGTAGGTACTTCTTGTGTCTCCATTTCACATGAGAAAACTGAGGCTTAGGAAAGTCAAATAACTTCTCTAAACTTCTCCATGCATCTGGAAGACGGCCAAATTTGTATTTCAATCTTGTTTATCTGACTCCAGAGTCAGATCCTGGGATTTAATTAATTTAATGTTAATTAAACTCTTACAGTACTTTTTTCCATTGGTATCTACACATTGTTTTTCCAGGAGAAAAGAAGCACTGATTCATTATGACTCTAATCTCTAAATGTTACTTAGGTTATAAATGTAACATTCTTCCCACGATCATTCAATTTTCTTAATTTCAAGAATAAGCAATGCGTTAATTCCATGGAGTAGGGACTGACTTATTCCTCTTTGCTTCTGCTTCTTCTCAGCCAGCACCTGGCAGGACAGGCACTTAGTGGCTTACATGGTCTCTTTCTCTTTGATTACCCAAAAGTATTCATCTTCCTGCTGCCCCACAGTGGGAACTGTTTGTCCAGCACTTGGAGCACCTTAGAGGACAATGTTATGGGTACATCTAACCATTTTTACTTTCAGAGACTTTTTTGGAGAGTGGCAGTGTGATTTTTGCTGTCATTAACATTCTACTCACTCTGAATAGTGGTTGTATTTGGGTGGAGGAACAATGGTAGTGAGGTTTTCTCTGCATACCTGTTTTCCTCAAAAATCTGTATCCTTTTAAATAAAAGTTATTTTGCTAGTTTTTTTAATTTTAAAAGAATTGCATCGATATGGTCAGAACTCAATGAATATTGAAAAGCATAAAATAGGAAAAATTGAAGTTTCCTTTCTACCCACCCATCTAGTCAATCTGTGCCCATCCCCACTGCTGCATTCCATTTCTCAGCCCATTGACAGTTTCTTGGGTATCCTTTCAGAAATGTTTTATGTGTATTCAGAATATATATGAAAAGCTGCAAAAATTCCAGCAATGGAATTTTAACCAATCAATCAGGAATTGCCTAATCAGCACTAGTTAGGTCCTCAGCTTGATAGACCCCTGCTAACCCCTAAGAGAGTACCCGTGCAACAACCAACCTGATTTTTTTGCCTAGTATAACTTCCTTGTTCCTGCTGCCTTCTGCCTGTAAAGGTCTTTCATTTTTATAGCTCCTGGGAGCTCCTTTCTAGCTGTTAGATTGGATACTGCCCAATTCATGAATCATTGAATAAAGCCAATAAGATCTTTAAGATGTACTCAGTTGAATTTTGTTTTTTAACGGTCCTTTAAGAGGATCTATATGAAATTGGCACATGGGATGGATTGAAGTGGAGGAGAAATTCCTCCAAGGAGAGCAGTTAGCACGTTATTGCTGTAAACCCAAGTCAAGGGATAGGATAAATCTATGGGAATGCAAAGAAAGGGATTAGAGAAAAAAAATGGTGCTTTACATGGAAAAACAGGCTTTGCAGATGTGATTAAGGTTAAGGACTTTGAGATGGGAGGGTATCTTGGGTCATCCAGGTGAGCCCAGTGTAATCAACGAGTCCTTAGAAACAGAGACGTTTTCCTGGCTGTGGAGCGAAGAAGATACAACTATGGCAGAATGGTCAGAGATGCAATCTTGCAATCTTGCAGGCTTTGAAGGTGGAGTAAGGGGGCTACAAGCCAAGGAATGTGGAACACCTCTAGAAGCTGGAAAAGGCAAGGAAATAGATGACTTGTGGAGCTCTGGAAAGGAACAACCCTGTCGACACCTTTATTTTAGTCCAGTGAGACCCACGTTGGACTTCTAACCTACAGAACTGTAAGACAGTACAACTGTGTTTTTTTAATTGCGATATAATTGACATACGACATTATATTCGTTTTAGGTGTACAACATAGTGACTCAATATTTGTATATACTGTGAAATGATCACCACAATAAGTCTAGTTAACATCCATCACCAAGTAAGTAGAATGGACAGGTTTATTGTTAGTGATTGAAAAGGACTCAGCGCTGTGGAATAAACCCTAGGTGTGCTGCATTCACAACTCTTAGCTGCTCTTTTGTTCATACATCCATTCCATTTAGTTTCATTCCTTGGAACAGGAAAATTCAACCTTTAATAAATTGCTACAATTGCCATCCTACTCAGTATTATGCATATCAGAAAATGATCCCAGTCTTGATGTTTTACCACAAAATATGTATACATTTAGCATTGGCAAAATGATAAAGGGGATTACTGAACCTCTTAACTGAGGAGAGCAGGATGAGCCATGAAGCAAGCATAGGGTGAGACGAGCATGTGGTTACTGGATGTTCTTATAACATTGTTGATACTCTGACACACTCATCTGGCTAATCCCTCTAGCTATTTATTTGTAAGAGAACATTCATTATCACAATCCTTTGGACTCTGACGATTTTGGTAATCATCTATTCCATTTGTATCTTCTTTTTCACCATGCAATTGAGCTCTAGGACAGAGGAAAATTTGCAGCAGAGTCTGAAATTGAGCAGAAAAGTTTTGTCTCCATATGAAGCAATTGGATAAGCAGGGGAAAGAAAGCAGCATGTGTGCCACTAATTAACAACTAGTCCACTGATGGAATGTCAGTGGTGTGATTTGGTGGCGAGATCCGTGCCTCATCAACAGTCACTGGTCTTTCGTTGTCACTTTCTGCCTCTTTCTCTCAGTCACTTCATCCCAGATGGAATCCCCAGAATGAAAAAGTTCATCTTCCTTCTCGGTGGCCATGCTCTCTTGTCCCTGAATTAGTCTTCCATGCATCTTTGCAGCTTGTTTGCTAGCCATCTCCCCACTGTTCATGATAAGATGGGCATTTTGGCTCACGTGATGAGAAATATATTTCATCCATTAAATGACAATACATCCATATATTTCCTGATGAATGCGTAATGTCAGACATCTACAATACAAGAGCTCTTCTGTGATAAATTTACACCTAAAACTGTTGAGGAGTGAGAGCATAAAGTTTGTAGTTGATTTAAGTAGAAGACAGGATTTAGCTCTGCTATTGGAGATCCTCAGCTTGGCCTGGTGTGGTGCTGCGGCCACACTCCAAAGCATCTCCTGACAGATGAACCGGTCACCTTCTCATTCTGATCCTCTGTTTTTTTTCTGTTGTTGTTACATCTTTATTGGAATATAATTGCTTTACAATGGTGTGTTAGTTTCTGCTTTATAACAAAGTGAATCAGTTATACATATACATATAACCCCATATCTCTTCCCTCTTGCATCTCCCTCCCTCCCACCCTCCCTATCCCACCCCTCCAGGCGGTCACAAAGCACCAAGCTGATCTCCCTGTGCTATGCGGCTGCTTCCCACTAGCTATCTACCTTATGTTTGTTAGTGTGTTTATGTCCATGCCTCTCTCTCGCCCTGTCACAGCTCACCCTTCCCCCTCCCCATATCCTCAAGTCCATTCTCTAGTAGGTCTGTGTCTTTATTGCTGTCTTACCCCTAGGTTCTTCGTGACATTTTTTTTTTCTTAAATTCCATATATATGTGTTAGCATACGGTATTTGTCTTTCTCTTTCTGACTTACTTCACTCTGTATGACAGACTCTAGGTCTATCCACCTCATTATAAATAGCTCAATTTCGTTTCTTTTTATGGCTGAGTAATATTCCATTGTATATATGTGCTACATCTTCTTTATCCACTCATCCGATGATGGACACTTAGGTTGTTTCCATCTCCGGGCTATTTGATCCTCTGTTTTGTGGTCGTCAATGTCTCGCCAGCAGTCGCTGCCTCCTGCCCCTGTTTACCCACAGAACCTTGTTTGTTCTTTTCCTGCACCTTTCATTCTGCCTCTGAGTTAATTTTGGTTGCTTATATGTGTGCTCTACCACTACTAAAATTAAGTCTTTGACAGTAGAGAAGTAGCATACATATTTAAATCTCTCTCAGGTCATAGCAATGATCTGTGTACATAGTAGAAAGATAATAAACACTTGCTGAGTGTTTTTTGAGTGAGTAATGGTGACTGAATTAAGTGATAGTTTTCAGATTCCTAGAGTACCACCTACTTGTTCTTTTCATTTCTTTCTTTAAAGTTTTATTAACTAATATAAGCTAATTAAAAAACCTAGGAACTATACTCAAGTGAAAATAAAAAGGAAAATTACCCATTATCTCTCAACCATGTATAACACCCATACATATGATGCTGTTTATCTATCCAGGCTATTTTCTATACATATGTAAACATATATAGAAATGGGATCCTGCTACATAATTCTTTTTAACTAAAAAACTGAAGAGTGGTATTTTAAACTAAAAATATGTAATCTAAATGCACTTAAATACAATCACTATATCCCTGTATTATCATTTGACAGCTGCAGAGCATTTCATGGTATGGATGTACTTTGTAGTTCTACATTTGTATTACTTCCCAATTTTTGTCTTCACAAAGCCGCTAAAATCTTGTTAGCTTGGGGCCCACCCATCAAAGAGACCCACAATGTCTTTTTTTTTTTTTTTTTTTTGGCTGTGTTGGGTCTTTGCTGCTGCACGCGGGCTTTCTCTAGTTGCAGCGAGCAGGGGCTACTCTTCTTTGTGGTGTGTGGGCTTCTCACTGCAGTGGCTTCTCTTGTTGCGGAGCACGGGCTCTAGGCACATGGGCTTCAGTAGTTGCGGCACATGGGCTCAGTAGTTGTGGCTCGTGGGCTCTAGAGCGCAGGCTCAGTAGTTGTGGCGCATGGGCTTAGTTGTTCCGTGGCACGTGGGATCTTCCCGGATCAGAGAACAAACCTGTGTCCCCTGCATTGGCAGGCAGATTCTTATCCACTGCGCCACCAGGGAAGACTCACAATGTCTTATGTGGTTGCAGCAACCCTTAACTCCATCATGACCTGGGAGTATTTCCTGGTGGCTGGCTGCACAGGACCTTTTTTGTACCCTTAACAAAATTGTGTGGGATACAATAAAGAAAACTGTACTTATTAAATCTGCTTCATTCTTTTGCTCTATAGATGAAAATGTATCTGAGAATATATTTAAAACTTTAAAATGACCAAGCACTTCCTATATCATCTGGTATTTGACTAGAATTCATTGTCTATAGCAGTGTCTTCAAACTCCAGGTTAATTGTAAAGAAACACTAAACAGTGAACACCAGTAAAGAAACACTGATGAAACTGAAATCAGTCCAAATGAGTAAGACAAAAAATGAAGATAACCTTGTTACATGGGAGTTCTGTAGAATGCTCAAAAATGTTAATGGCTCCATACTAGCTTTTCTTTCCTTCCCCCCACCCCGCTTTGAAAGAGATCATCAGTTAGCCTGTGTAGCATTTTACATAGAAAACCATAAAGCACATTCTCAACACCGTATTTTGAGTCATTGGTTGATGGAATCAAACTCCTCTGGTTTTCCTCACTGCAGGTCCACAGCCAGGCCAGGGTGGAGCTGGTGATGGTTACCATCAATAAGCCCTTACACACATCCCCCTCCCTGTTACAGAAAAACCTGCCCTGTAGAGACAGTTAAGGTCAAGTGTTGAGGATTATGGCAGTCATGTACTTGAAACATGGCTTGCCCCAGGCCTTCTGGATTTTGATATCCAATTATCAAGAGTCAAATAAGATCAGGTCACACTAAACCAAATAAAAGAAACAGCCAAAGGCAAAACGTAATTGAGAACATTTAGGAAATGACACAAAGTATTTAGTAAAACTGTAGAGGTCATCGACTCATACTTTATGAATTTAATTCTATAGGCATATAATATATTAAAGAAAAGGACCAGGTCTATGATTACCTTGTGCTTCTGACATTTTACAGACCTTGAGATCAGATATGAGCACTCAATTTGATCCAGTGCTATGTGCTGCCACTGTAATTAAGACCTAACGAAGTGAAAAGGCTTCTAACAAGTGTGTCATAGAAAATGTTGTGATTCACCGACCAAGGATGAATTAGAATACTGGAAATATGTTGCCAATTCCTTTTCCATTAGAGCAGACTGAACTGTATAAAATAAATGCATTATCTGTTATTTATGACTCACATGTAAGATTTCTCTTGGTAAGTGAAGAAAATCTTTATATAACTGTTAATCTAGTATCTGGTGTTTTACAATAGTAAAAAAAAAAGTGTTGATATTTTACAATTTCTTGCTGAAAGAAGCCCATAAAATGGAATGGCATCATTTCATTGTTTCTTGGGGCAGACCCATCCCAATTCCTATACTAACTTATTTTTTTTTTAACATCTTTATTGGAGTATAATTGCTTTACAATGTTGCGTTTGTTTCTGCTGTATAACAAAGTGAATCAGCTATATGTATACATATATCCCCATATCCCCTCCCTCTTGCGTTTCCCTCCCACCCTCCCTATCCCACCCCTCTAGGTGGTCACAAAGCACTGAGCTGATCTCCCTGTGCTATCCAGCTGCTTCCCACTAGCTTTCTATTTTACATTTGGTAGTGCATGTATGTCAGTGCTACTCTCTCACTTCATCCCAGTTTACCCTTCCCCCTCCCTGTGTCCTCAGGTCCATTCTCTATGTCTGTGTCTTTATTCCTGTCCTGCCCCTAGGTTCGTTGGAATCTTTTTTCTTTTCTTTTTTTAGATTCAATATATATGTATTAGCATACGGTATTTGCTTATCTTTTTCTGACTTACTTCACTCTGTATGAAAGACCCTAGGTCCATCCACCTCATTACAAATAACTCAATTTTGTTTCTTTTTATGGCTGAGTAATATGCCATTGTATATATGTGCCACATCTTCTTTATCCATTCATCTCTCGATGGACAATTAGGTTGCTTCCATGTCCTGGCTATTGTAAACAGTGCTGCAGTGAACATTGTGGTACATGACTCTTTTTGAATTATGGTTTTCTCAGGGTATATGCCCAGTAGTGGGATTGCTGGGTCATATGGTAGTTCTATTTTTAGTTTTTTTAAGGAACCTCCATACAGTTCTCCATAGTGGCTGTATCAATTTACATTCCTACCAACAGTGCAAGAGGGTTCCCTTTTCTCCACACCCTCTCGAGCATTTATTGTTTGTAGATTTTTTGATGATGGCCATTCTGACCCGTGTGAGGTGATACCTCATGGCAGTTTTGATTTGCATTTCTCTAATGATTAGCGATGTTGAGCATCCTTTCATGTGTTTGTTGGCAATCTGTATGTCTTCTTTGGAGAAATGTCTATTTAGGACTTCTGACCATTTTTGGATTGGGTTGTTTGTTTTTTTGATATTGAGCTGCAGGAGCTGCTTGTATATTTGGGAGATCAATCCTTTGTCAGTTGCTTTGTTTCCAAATATTTTCTCCCATTCTGAGGGTTGTCTTTTTGTCTTGTTTATGGTTTCCTTTGCTGTGCAAAACCTTTTAAGTTTCATTAGGTCCATTATTTAATTTTTGTTTTTATTTCCATTTCTCTAGGAGGTGGTTCAAAAAGGATCTTGCTGTGATTTATGTCATAGAGTGTTCTGCCTATGTTTTCCTCTAAGAGTTTGATAGTTTCTGGCCTTACGTTTAGGTCTTTAATCCATTTTGAGTTTATTTTTGTGTATGGTGTTGGGAAGTGTTCTAATTTCATTCTTTTACATGTAGCTGTCCAGTTTTCCCAGCACCACTTATTGAACAGGCTGTATTTTCTCTGTTGTATATTTGTGCCTCCTTTATCAAAGATAAGGTGACCATATGTGCGTGGGTTTATCTCTGGGCTTTCTATCCTGTTCCATTGATCTATCTTTCTGTTTTTGTGCCACTACCATACTGTCTTGATTACTCTAGCTTTGTAGTATGGTCTGAAGTCAGGGAGCCTGATTCCTCCAGCTCTGTTTTTCTTTCTCAAGATTGTTTTGGCTATTTGGGGTCCTTTGTGTTTCCATAAAAATTGTGAAATTTTTTGTTCTAATTCTGTGAAAAATACCATTGGTAGTTTGATAGGGATTGCATTGAATCTGTAGATTGCTTTGGGTAGTATAGTCATTTACACAATATTGATTCTTCCAATCCAAGAACATGGTATATCTCTCCATCTGCTGGTATCATCTTTAATTTCTTTCATCAGTGTCTTATGGTTTTCTGCATATAGGTCTTTTATCTCCTTAGGTAGGTTTATTCCTAGGTATTTTATTCTTTTTGTTTCAATGGTAAATGAGAGTGTTTCCTTAATTTCTCTTTCAGATTTTTCATCATTAGTGCATAGGAATTCAGGAGATTTCTGTGCATTAATTTTGTATCCTGCTACTCTACCAAATTCATTGATTAGCTCTAGTCATTTTCTGGTAGCATTTTTAGGATTCTCTGTGTATAGTATCATGTCATCTGCAAGCAATGACAGTTTTACTTCTTCTTTTCTGATTTGGATTCCTTTTATTTCTTTTTCTTCTCTGATTGCTGTGGCTAAAACTATGTTGAATAATAGTGGTGAGAGTGGGCAACCTTGTCTTGTTTCTGATCTTAGTGGAAATGGTTTCAGTGTTTCACCATTGGGAATGATGTTGGCTGTGGATTTGTCATATATGGGCTTTATTATGTTGAGGTAAGTTCCCTCTATACCTACTTTCTGGAGGGTTTTTATCATAAATGTGTGTTGAATTTTGTCAAAAGCTTTTTCTGCATCTATTGAGAATATCATATGGTTTTTATCCTTCAGTTTGTTAATATGGTGTATCACGTTAATTGATTTGCATATATTGAGGAATCCTTGCACTCCTGGGATAAACCCTACTTGATCATGGTGTATGATCCTTTTAATGTGCTGTTGGATTCTGTTTGCCAGTATTTTGTTGAGGATTTTTGCCTCTATGTTCATCAGTGATATTGGCCTGTAGTTTTCCTTTTTTTGTGACAAATTTGTCTGGTTTTGGTATCAGGGTGATGGTGGCCTTGTTGAATGAGTTTGGGAATATTCCTCCCTCTGCAGTATTTTGGAGGAGTTTGAGAAGGATGGGTGTTAGCTCTTCTCTAAATTTTTGATAGAAATCACCTATGAAGCCATCTGGTCCTGGGCTTTTGTTTGCTGGAAGATTTTTAATCACAGTTTCAATTTCAGTGCTTGTGATTGGTCTGTTTATATTTTCTGTTTCTTCCTGGTTCAGTCTCAGAAGGTTGTGCTTTTCTAAGAATTTGTCCATTTCTTCCTTGTTGTCCACTTAATTGGCATATAGTTGTTTGTAGTAATCTCTCGTGATCCTTTGTATTTCTGCAGTGTCAGTTGTTACTTCTCCTTTTTCATTTCTAATTATGTTGATTTGAGTCTTCTCAAATCAGTGGTTTGAGAAGAGTCTTGATTTGAGTCTTCTCCCTTTTTTTCTTGATGAGTCTGGCTAATGGTTTATCAATTTTGTTTATCTTCTCAAAGAACCAGCTTTTAGTTTTTTTGATCTTGCTATTGTTTCCTTCATTTCTTTTTCACTTATTTCTTTTTCTTTACAACTTAAAAATATTTATTGATTCATTTATAATAACAGTAATCAACCTATTACGTGTCAGCATAAATCACGTTTTTAACAGAAAATATCTATATTTTCCAAAACAAGAGAAAATATGTGAGAAGAGTGGCATTGTTTTACACTAAGTTCTTTTTAAATAAATTTACATCACATTTTTTTATTCAAACAGAAAGTCACAAAATTTATAATCATCCTCATCAGTTCACTCAGCCCCATGTAATTAATTTTTTTTTCATTTTGATCTTTTGTTAGCACTTTTATGAATTCATCAGTTTTCCATTAGAGTTCTGAAAATGCTTATTCATTCAGTTCAGCAGTATAGTCAGTTACCAGAAACCTGTACTTGTCAGAGTCTTTTCCATGAATTCCTTGAAGATGAAACCCTTTTATGGGAACATTTTTGCAAAAGCATCATAGTACACCCAGAACTGTCTGTAAATGACAAAAGGCATAAAAATGACCATGGTTAAAGATTTGATGAAAGTCCATAATAATGCAATTGATAAGGAAATTTAGTTATTTCTGAGATATACATTTTAAAGTAATAACTAGAATTATGACTTATAACATTATACCAGAACATATAAGATTTTTAGGAATTTCATGTAATGTCTGAAACATTCATATTAACATATTTCCATACAAATAACCCAAAGAAAGTTTAGTTTTATTTTTAATTTTTGAATTTTATTTTTTATACAGCAGATTCTTATTAGTCATCAACTTTATACACATCAGTGTATACATGTCAATCCCAATCACCCAATTCAACACACCACCATCCCCACCCCCTGCAGCTTTCCCCCCTTGGTGTCCATACGTTTGTTCTCTACATCTGTGTCTCAACTTCTGCCCTGCAAACTGGTTCATCTGTACCGTTTCTCTAGGTTCCACATACATGTGTTAATATACGATATTTGTTTTTCTCTTTCTGACTTACTTCACTCTGTATGACAGTCTCTAGATCCATCCACATCTCAAAAAATGACTCAGTTTCGTTCCTTTATATGGCTGAGTAATATTCCATTGTATACATGTACCACAACTTCTTTATCCATTCGTCTGTCAATGGGCATTTAGGTTGCTTCCATGACCTGACTATTGTAAATAATGCTGCAATGAACATTGGGGTGCATGTGTCTTCTGAGATATGGTTTTCTCTGGGTATATGCCCAGCAGTGGGATTGCTGGATCATATGGTAATTCTATTTTTAGTTTTTTAAGGAACGCCCGTACTGTTCTCTATAGTGGCTGTATCAATTTACATTCCCACCAACAGTGCAAGAGGGTTCCCTTTTCCCCACACCCTCTCCAGCATTTGTTGTTTGTAGATTTTCTGATGAAGCCCATTCTAACTGGTGTGAGGTGATACCTCATTGTAGTTTTGATTTGTATTTCTCTCATAATTAGTGATGTTGAGCAGCTTTTCATGTGCTTCTTAGCCATCTGTATGTCTTCTTTGGAGAAGTGTCTATTTAGGTCTTCTGCCCATTGTTGGATTGGGTTGTTTGTTTCTTTAATATTGAGCTGCATATATATTTTGGAGATTAATCCTTTGTCTGTTGATTCGTTTGCAAATATTTTCTCCCATTCTGAGCGTTGTCTTTTCGTCTTGTTTATGGTTTTGTTTGCTGTGCCAAAGGTTTGAAGTTTCATTAGGTCCCATTTGTTTATTTTTGTTTTTATTTCCATTACTCTAGGAGGTGGATCAAAAAAGATCTTGCTGTGATTTATGTCAGAGAGTGTTCTCCCTATGTTTTCCTCTAAGAGTTTTATAGTGTCCGGTCTTACATTTAGGTCTCGAATCCATTTTGAGTTTCTTTTTGTGTATGGTGTTAGGGAGTGTTCTAATTTCATTCTTTTACATGTAGCTGTCCAGTTTTCCCAGCACCACTTATTGAATAGACTGTCTTTTCTCCATTGTATATCTTTGCCTCCTTTTTCATAGATTAGTTGACCATAGGTGCGTGGGTTTACCTCTGGGATTTCTATCTTGTTCCATTGACCTATGTTTCTGTTTCTGTGCCAGTACCATATTGTCTTGATTACTGTAGCTTTGTAGTATAGTCTGAAGTCAGGGAGTCTGATTCCTCCAGCTCCGTTTTTTCCCCTCAAGACTGCTTTGGCTATTCGGGGTCTTTTGTGTCTCCATACAAATTTTAAGATTTTTTGTTCTAGTTCCGTAAGCAATGCCATTGGTAATTTGATAGGGATTGCATTGAATCTGTAGATTGCTTTGGGTAGTAGAGTCATTTTCACAATATTGATTCTTCCAATCCAAGAACATGGTATATATCTCTCCATCTGTTGGTATCATCTTTAATTTCTTTCATCAGTGTCTTATAGTTTTCTGCATACAGGTCTTTTGTCTCCTAAGGTAGGTTTATTTCTAGGTATTTAATTCTTCTTGTTGCAATGGTAAATGGGAGTGTTTCCTTAATTTCTCGTTCAGATTTTTAATCATTAGTGTACAGGAATGCAAGAGATTTCTTTGCATTAATTTTGTATCCTGCAACTTTACCAAATTCATTGATTAGCTCTAGTAGTTTTTTGGTGGCATCGATAGGATTCTCTATGTATAGTATCATGTCATCAGCAAACAGTGACAGTTTTACTTCTTCTTTTCCAATTTGTATTCCTTTTATTTCTTTTTCTTCTCTGATTGCTGTGGCTGGGACTTCCAAAACTATGTTGAATAATAGTGGTGGGAATGGGCAACCTTGTGTTGTTCCTAATCTTAGAGGAAATGCTTTCAGTTTTTCACCATTAAAATGATGTTTGCTGTGGGTTTGTCATATATGGCCTTTATTAAGTTGAGGTAGGTTCCCTGTATGCCCACTTTCTGGATAGTTTTTATCATAAATGAGTGTTGAATTTTGTCAAAAGCTTTTTCTGCATCTATTGAGATTATCATATGGTTTTTATTCTTCAATTTGTCAATGTGGTGTATCACATTGATTGATTTGTGTACATTGAAGAATCCTTGCATCCCTGGGATAAATCCCACTCGCTCATGGTGTATGATCCTTTTAATGTGCTGTTGGATTCTGTTTGCCAGTATTTTGTTGAGGACTTTTGCATCTATATTCATCAGTGATATTGGTCTGCAATTTTCTTTTTTTGTAGTATCTTTGTTTGGTTTGGGTATCACAGTGATGGTGGCCTCATAGAATGAGTTTGGGAATGCTTCGTCCTCTGCAATTTTTTGGAAGAGTTTGAGAAGGATGGGTGTTACCTCTTCTCTACTTGCTTGATAGAATCCACCTGTGAAGCCATCTGGTCCTGGGCTTTTGTTTGTTGGAAGATTTTTAATCACAGTTTCAATTTCATTACGTGTGATTAATCTGTTCATATTTTCTATTTCTTCCTGCTTCAGTCTTTGAAGGTTATACCTTTCTAAGAATTTGTCCATTTCTTCCAGGTTGTCCATTTTGTTGGCATAGAGTTGCTTGTAGTAGTCTCTTAGGATGCTTTGTATTTCTGTGGTGTCTGTTGTAACTTCTCCTTTTTCATTTCTAATTTTATTTGAGTCCTCTCCCTCTTTTTCTTGATGAGTCTGGCTAATGGTCTATCAATTTTTTTTATCTTCTCAGAGAACCAGCTTTTAGTTTTATTCATCTTTGCTATTGTTTTCTTTGTTTCTATTTCATTTATTTCTGCTCTGATCTTTATGATTTCTTTCCTTCTGGTAACTTTGGGTTCTGTTTGTTCTTCTTTCTCTAGTTCCTTTAGGTGTAAGGTTAGATTCTTCATTTGAGATTTTTTTTTGTTTCTTGAGGTAGGCTGGTATCGCTATAAACTTCCCTCTTAGAACTGCTTTTGCTGCATCCCATAGGTTTTGGATCGTCGTGTTTTCATTGTCATTCGTCTCTAGGTAATTTTTGATTTCCTCTATGATTTCTTCAGTGATCTGTTGGTTATTTAGTAACATATTGTTTAGGCTCCATGTGTTTCTGTTTTTTACGTATTTTCCCCTGTATTTAATTTCTAATCTCATAGCGTTGTGGTCAGAAAAGATGCTTGATATGATTTCAAGTTACTTAAATTTACTGAGGCTTGATTTGAGACCCAAGATGTAATCTATCCTAGAGAATGTTCTGTGCACACTTGAGAAGAAAGTGTAATCTGCTGTTTTTGGATGGAATGTCCTATAAATATCAATTAAATCTACCTGGTCTATTGTGTCATTTAAAGGTTGTGTTTTCTTCTTTATTTTCATTTTGGCTGATCTGTCCATTCGTGTAAGTGAGGTGTTAAATTCCCCCACTATTATCGTGTTGCTGTCGATTTCCTCCTTTATAGCTGTTAGCAGTTGCCTTATGTATTGAGGTGCTCCTCTGTTGGGTGCATATATATTTATATTTGTTATATCTGCTTCTTGCATTGATCCCTTGATCATTATGTAGTGTCCTTCCTTGTCTCTTGTAACATTCTTTATTTTAAAGTCTATTTTATCTGATATGAGTATAGCTACTCCAGCTTTCTTTTGATTTCCATTTGCATGAAATACCTTTTTCCATCCCCTCACTTTCTGTCTGTATGTGTCCTTAGGTCTGTAGTGGGTCACTTGTAGACAGCATATAGGTGGGTCTTGTTTTTGTATCTATTCAGCAAGCCTGTGTTGTTTGGTTGAGACATTTAATCCATTGATGTTTAAGGTAATTATCTATATGTATGTTCCTATGACCATTTTCCTATTTGTTTTGGGTTTGTTTTGTAGGTCCTTTTCTTCTCTAGTGTTTCCCACTTAGAGAATTTCCTTTAGCATTTGTTGTAGAGCTGGTTTGGTGGTGCTGAATTCTCTTAGCTTTTGCTTGTCTGGAAAGCTTTTGATTTCTCCATTGAATCTGAATGAGATCCTTTCTGGGTAGAGTAATCTTGATTGTAGGTTCTTCCCTTTCATCACTTTAAGTGCATCATGCCACTCACTTCTGGCTTGTAGAGTTTCTGCTGAGAAATCAGCTGTTAACCTTATGGGAGTTCCCTTGTATATTATTTGTCATTTTTCCCTTGATGCTTTCAATAATTTTTCTTTGTCTTTAATTTTTGCCAATTTGATTACTATGTGTCTTGACGTGTTTCTCCTTGGGTTTATCCTGTATGGAACTTGCTGCACTTCCTGAACTTGGATGGCTATTTCCATTCCCATGTTAGGGAATTTTTCGACTATAATCTCTTCAAATATTTTCTTGGGTCCTTTCTCTCTCTCTTCCCCTTCTGGGACCAGTATAATGTGAATGTTGTTGCATTTAATGTTGTCCCAGAAGTCTCCTAGGCTGTCTTCATTTCTTGTCATCCTTTTTTCTTTATTCTGTTTTGCAGCAGTGAATTCCACCATCTGTCTTCCAAGTCACTTATCCGTTCTTCTGCCTCAGTTATTCTGCTATTGATTCCTTCTAGTGTATTTTTCATTTTAGTTATTGTATTGTTCATCTCTGTTTGTTTGTTCTTTAATTCTTCTAGGTTTTTGTTAAACATTTCTTGCATCTTCTCGATCTTTGCCTCCATTCTTTTTCCGAGGTCCTGGATCATCTTCACTACCATTATTCTGAATTCTTTTTCTGGAATGTTGCCTATCTCCACTTCATTTTGTTGTTTTTCTGGGGTTTTATCTTGTTCCTTCAACTGGTACATAGCTCTCTGCCTTTTCATCTTGTCTATCTTTCTGTGAATGTGGTTTTTGTTCCACAGGCTGTAGAATTATAGTTCTTCTTGGTTGTGCCCTCTGCTGGATGAGGCTCTTTTAGAGGCTTGTGTAAGTTTCCTGATGGGAGGGACTGGTGGTGGGTAGAGCAGACTGTTGCTCTGGTGGGCAGAGCTCAGTAAAAGTTTAATCCATTGACTGTTGATGGGTGGGGCTGGGTTCGCTCCTTGTTGGTTGTTTGGTATGAGGCAACCCAACACTGGAGCCTACCCGGGCTCTTTGGTGGGGCTAATGACAGACTCTGGGAGGGCTCTCGCCAAGGAGTACTTCCCAGAACTTCTGCTTCCAGTGTCCTTGTCCCCACGGTGAGCCACAGCCACCCCCCACCTCTGCAGGAGACCCTCGAACACCAGCAGGTAGGTCTGGCTCAGTCTCCCCCCGGGGTCACTGCTCCTTCCCTTGGGTCCTAATGCACACACTACTTTGTGTGTGCCCTCCAAGAGTGGAGTCTCTTTTTCCCCCAGTCCTGTCGAAGTCCTGCAATCAAATCCCACTAGGGTTGAAAGTCTGATCCTCTATGAATTCCTCCTCCCGTTGCCAGACCCCCAGGTTGGGAAGCCTGATGTGGGGCTCAGAACCTTCACTCCAGTGGGTGGACTTCTGTGGTATAAGTGTTCTCCAGTTTGTTAGTCACCCACCCAGCAGTTATGGGATTTGATTTTACTGTGATTGCACCCCTCCTACCATCTCATTGTCGCTTCTCCTTTGTCTTTGTATGTAGGGTATCTTTTTTGGTGAGTCCCAGTGTCTTCCTATCGATGACTATCCAGCAGGTAGTTGTGATTCTGGTGTTCTCACAAGATGGAGTGAGAGCACGTCCTTCTACTCTGCCATCTTCTTTTTCATTTATTTCTGATTTGATCTTTATGATTTCTTTCTTCTGCTAACTTTGGGTTTTTTTCTTCCTCTTTCTCCAATTGCTTTAGGTGTAAGCTTAGGTTGTTTATTTGAGATGTTTCTGGTTTCTTGAGGTAGTATTATATTGCTATAAACTTCCCTCCTAGCACTGCTCTTGCTACATCCCATAGGTTTTGGGTCATCGTATTTTCATTGTCATTTGTTTCTAGGTATTTTTTAATTTCCTCTTTGATCTCTTCAGTGATCTCTTGGTTATTTAATGTGTATCATTTAGCCTCCATATGTTTGTATTTTTTACAGTTTTTTTCCTATAATTGATATCTAGTCTCATAGCACTGTTGTTGGAAAAGATACTTGATACAATTTCAATTTTCTTAAATTTACCAGGGCTTGATTTGTGACCCAAGATATGATCCATCCTGGGGAATGTTACATGAGCTCTTGAGAAGAAAGTGTATTGTTGTTTTTGGATGGAATGTCCTATAAATATCAATTAAGTCCATCTTGTCTAATGTGTGCTTTAAAGCTTGTGTTTCCTTATTTATTTTCATTTTGGATGATCTGTCCATTGGTGAAAGTGGGGTGTTAAAATCCCCTAGTATGATTGTGTTACTGTCGATTTCCCCTTTTATGGCTGTTAACATTGGCATTATGTATTGAGGTGCTCCTAAGTTGGGTACATAAATATTTACAATTGTTATATCTTCTTCTTAGATTGATCTCTTGATCATTATGTAGTGTCCTTCTTTGTCTCTTGTAGTAGACTTTAAAGTCTATTTTGTCTGATATGAGAATTGCTACTCCAGCTTTATTTTGATTTCCATTTGCATGGAATATCTTTTTCCATCCCCTTACTTTCAGTCTGTATGTGTCCCTAGGTCTGAAGTGGGTCTCTTGTAGACAGCATATATATGGGTCTTGCTTTTGTATCCTTTCAGCCAGTCTGTGTCTTTTGGTTGGAGCATTTAATCCATTTACATTTAAGGTAATTATATGTGTGTTCCTATTACCATTTTCTCAATTGTTTTGGGTTTGTTTTTGTAAGTCTTTTCCTTCTGTTGTGTTTTCTGCCTAGAGAAGTTCCTTTAGCATTTGTTGTAAAGCTGGTTGGGTGGTACTGAATTCTCTTAACTTTTTCTTGTCTGTAAAGGTTTTAATTTCTCCATCAAATCTGAATTAGATCCTTGCTGGGTAGAGTAATCTTGTTTGTAGATTTTCCCCTTTCATCAGTTTAAATATGTCCTGCCACTCCCATCTGGCTTGCAGAGTTTCTTCTGAAAGGTCAGCTGTTAACCTTATTGGGATTCCCTTGTATGTTATTTGTTGCTTTTCCCTTGCTGCTTTTAATATTTTTTCTTTGTATTTAATTTTTGATAGTTTGATTAATATGTGTTTTGCCATGTTTCTCTTTGGGATTATTCTGTATGGGGCTCTCTGTGCTTCCTGGACTTATTTCCTTTCCCATGTTAGGGAAGTTTTGACTATAATCTCTTCAGATATTTTCTCAGATCCTTTCTTTTTGTCTTCTTCTTTTGGGACCCCTATAGTTCGATTGTTCGTGTGCCTAATGTCCCAGAGGTCTCTGAGACTGTCCTCAATTCTTTTTATTCTTTTTTCTTTATTATGCTCTGCGGTAGTTATTTCCACTATTTTATCTTCCAGGTCACTTATCCGTTCTACTGCCTCAGTTATTCTGCTATTGATTCCTTCTAGAGAATTTTTAATTTCATTTATTGTGTTGTTCATCATTGTTTGTTTCCTCTTTAGGTCTTCTAGGTCCTTGTTAAACGTTTCTTGTACTTCCTCCATTCTATTTCCAAGATTCTGGATCATCTTTACTATCATTATCTGAATTCTTTTTCAGGTAGACTGACTGTTTCCTCTTCATTTGTTTGTTCTGGTGGGTTTTTACCTTGCTACTTCATCTGCTGCATATTTCTCTGTCTTCTCATTTTGTTTAGCTTACTGTGTTTGGGGTCTCCTTTTCACAGGCTGTAGGTTTGTAGTTCCCATTGTTTTTGGTGTCTGCCCCAGTGGGTGAGGTTGGTACAGTGGCTTGTGTGGGCTTCCTGGTGGAGGGGACTGGTGCCTGTGTTCTGGTGGATGAGGCTGGATCTTTTCTTTCTGCTGGGCAGGACTGCATCCCGTGGTGTGTTTTGGGGTGTCTGTGAACTTAGTATGATATTAGGCAGCCTCTCTGCTAATGGGTGGGGTTGTGTTCCTGTCTTGCTAGTTGTTTGGCGTGGGGCATCCAGCACTGGAGCTCGCTGGCCTTTGGGTGGAGCTGGGTCTTAGCATTGAGACGGAGATCTCCAGGAGAGCTCTGGCCAATTGATATTACATGGGGCTGGGAGGTCTCTGGTGGGCCATAGTCCTGAACTCGGCTCTCCCCTCTCAGAGGCTCAGGCCTGACACCAGGCCAGAGCACCAAGACCCTGTCAGCCACCCAGCAGACATCTGCCCTGGAGGATGCCACACAAGCTGCTCACAGGAGGTATCTCACCACAGGCACCGCCCCCCCCGCCAACAAAACTGCCTTTAAAAGGGTGCTGGGGGAGCTGCTGGGAGCTACTGACTACTGTTTACTGCAGGAGCCAGGCACTGGAAAGGCTGCATGTGCTGCAGGAGGCTGCCTGTGTCTCCCGTACTAACTTCTAAGTGTGCTGCCATTTAACTCTCAAGCACTGCAGCGTAATTGGATTTATTTACATTTTTTTCAGACCATATTGGGACCTAGAAAATTCTATGGATAAGAGGAATCACCATTTTTTCTAAAGATTATCTCTGTTGAAGGGAGGTTGATAGTGCATTGACTGTGGGTCAGAATCACACACTCTGTCACTTACTAACTGAATGACCTTAGAAAGGTTAGTTAACCTCTCCAAGTCTCTGTTTCCTCATGTATAAAATGGACGTAATAGTAGTATTGGCCTCACAGGACTTGTAACATTTTAATTGAAATAATTGTAGGTTCACAAAAAGTTGCAAGAATAGTACTGTGAGGTCTCTTGTATATATCACCTAGCTTACGCCAGTGTTGACATCTTATTTAAATAGTGCATTATCATAACCAGGAAATTGATTGGCACAATACAATTAACTAGCCATTCTTACTCAAGTTTCACAAGTTTTCACATGCATTCTTTTTGTTGTTGTTGCTAGGGCTTTGTGTATAAATCTATGGTATTTTATCACATGTACAGATTTGTATAATTACCACTATAATCAATATACAAATGTGTGGATTAAATACAATTACACATTTAAAGTGCTTAGCACGAGACGTAGCATATAGAAGGAACTAATTAAATGTTACTATGATTATTAGAGGAAATCAGATGATCTTGCTGATCAATGCTTTCTCATTTGATGAGGTAATCGGGTGGTTGACATAAATGGTATTTTAGAAGCTAGAAGCAAGGCACTTTCCGTTAATCATGCTTTAAATTTTTTTCTGTATTTTATAATGCTTTGACATCTTAGGGCCTTGAGGACCTAGGGATGTGGTGCTTTTCCCAGGATTAGCTAATTCCTAGAGATAGCAAACAACTTGCCTGTGAGGTTGTCTTTGAATAAAAGCCATCCACCCATCTGCCTCTTTTCACCGGACTTCTGATGTAATTTTCCAACCATTCCCCCCGCCCCCAACTCCAACACCTATTCCCTGGCTATAAATCCCTCCTTGTTCTTGTATTTGGAGTTGACTCCCATTTCTTGCCCCTACTGCAATAGTCTTGGCAGCTACACCTATAGCAGTAGTCCTGAGTAAAGTCTTTCTTACAAGTGTCAGAATAATTTTTAACAACCCCCAGGCTCAGACTATTCTAGACAACACTAATGTGCACTTTCCAGAATTAAGGGACCCTTGTCAGGGTCTACTTCATTGCCTGGGGTAAACAATGAGGGGACCAAATTAAAGGGTATCCAATTTCTCCTAGTTTATCTTTGCTGTTCCTTAGATGAAGAAGAGAAAAAACACATTCTTAGAGGCAGTAATATTGGTACATGGAAAAACTTCATCAAAGAGTTAAAATAATGACCATAATACCCCAGTAATCATTTTCACTTATGCAATAAAGTTAACTTAAATGAGGATTCTAAGATGGGGTCATACTTTTCAGATAGATGACCTGCCCCCAGAGCCCTGTGCTTTTCCAATGGTAGCACTGAGCCTGGGATCCTCCAGGGCAGGGACGGGGTGGTGAGGAGTAGCCCATAGAATCTGCATGATCAGAACCTAAATATTTTGGCTCCTTGGATATACAACACCTACCAGAAGTTAGTTCTTGCTCCTGGAACCTTTTGAAAGTATCAATGCTTGATTGCCACCTTCTGGTCAAAATGTGTCTTATATTATTTCTGCAAGTTATTAGGTTTCAGTAAAAAGGATTTGACAGAAGTTAAGTCCCTGTCAGACCAGCAATCCCACGGTGGCAACCGATATGGACAGAATATCATATAACTGTTGAGAAACTTTCCAAGGATGTGCATGCATATATATGTTTATTTATATCACACACACAAATGAATACTATTCTGAATCTGTAAGGATATAAAGGCAAATAATTATAACTTAAATTTCTACAAGTGTTTTTTTGTTTGTTTGTTTGTTTAAGTTTACAAGGTGCTTTTGCATTTGGTCATTCTATTAACTTGAGAAGCAAGTAGGAATGGAATGATTTTTAAAGCAATCCCATAAGAAGATAGGGAATTATCAATGCGTCCTTAAATTTCCTTGCAAATGTTTGTCTTACTAATCTTTTTAACTTTTCTAGAATGATTCCATGTATACTTTCTTAATGTAATTTTTAAAAAATTAATTAATTAATTTTTGGCTGTGTTGGGTCTTCGTTGCTGCGCATGAGCTTTCTCTAGTTGCGGCAAGCGGGGGGCTACTCTTTGTTGCGGTGCGCGGGCTTCTCACTGTGGTGGCTCCTCTTGTTGCGGAGCACGGGGTCTAGGCTCGTGAGCTTCAGTAGCTGTGGCACACAGGCTCAGTAGTTGTGGCTTGCAGGCTCTAGAGCGCAGGTTCAGTAGTTGTGGCGCACGGGCTTAGTTGCTCCACGGCATGTGGGATCTTCCTGGACCAGGGCTTGAACCTGTGTTCCCTGCATTGTCAGGTGGATTCTTAACCACTGATACACCAGGGAAGTCCCTCCATGTGTACTTTTTCATTACCAAGCTCATTTTTGCACTTAAAATATAATTCTGTTTTTTAAAGTGACATGAATTTTATGAAAACATCTGTTGGATAGAAAAGAACTTTAATAATCAACTAACAAATGTATATATGTTAATGTCTTATGTGTCACCTTCAATTGACGATGATGCAAACATGTGGAGAACAGATGGCATACGGTTAAGAGCACTGCCTCTAAAAGCAGATGGTCTGAATTTGAATCCTGGCTCTGACTGTTACTGGCTGTTATCTTTAAACAAGTTACTTAATCTCTGGCCTTTGATTTCCTTATCTGTAAAATGGAGGTGATGTCATCCATAATAGTACCTATCCCACAGGACTGTGATGACAATTAAACTAGTTAGTATCTGCACAGTGCTTAAAATAGTGCCTAGTACATAAACGAATTATTTTTGTAAAGCAATTAGAACAGTGTCTGGTACATAGCAAGCACTATGTAAGTATTAACTAAATAAAACAATAATAGAAAATGATTAATATTCACTCCAAACTTACCATGTGCCAGGTTCTAAATTTAGCACTTGGCACACATTATTGTTTTTCATCCTCCTACCATCCTATGTGAAGGATTCTATTATTTAGTTTCCGTTCTACATGGAAACTGAAACACAGAGTGCTTAAGAAACTTGCCGAAAGTCACCCAGCAAGTATGTAGCAGAGCTGAGATTTAGTTAACCTGTTTCCATCTAAACATTGTTATTTTACTACCCCATTTATGTCTCCATTGCATTTAAACCTTTTCACTAATTTATCAAGTTAATTCTGTACTATTTGTCCTCTGGAACCCAAATGAGCTCCTTAAGCACCCAATTTTGTCTTTCTCTTCTAGGTTTTTGGCATATATTCAAATGAGCCTTAATTAGTTCATAACTGTTTTATATCTAGATATAATTAATGCCAAACAGAATACCGTGGCTATGTTTAATAAAATCTGATGATAGTAACAAGATTGTTAGGCTCACAAACATTCTGTCCTTTCTCTTCAGGAGACTGTTTCAACAAATTAATACAATTACTTTGGTGATTAAATATTCATTCATTGTGGTCTCACATTAAATCCTCATGAACTAAAGCAAGGTGAGAAGTAGATATATTTCAATAAAACGATAGGATCGTGGACAGGCCCTTCTTTGAAACAGCAAGAGGGCAAATATGTATTCCTGTCATTCTAATGTTTCCTTCAGTTAATTTTAATTTCCTTTTTTATACTCTTAAATAGTTTTAATTATTACAAGAGAGTTGTCAATAACTATTACTCTATCTTGGGGAAAAAAGGCAGGGAGAGAAGGTGAAGTCTCCTCCAGCATCAAGATGGATTCATTCAAACCCCCACCCCAAGAATAAGTGTAAGATGTTCCCCATACTCACTCCACTGGGGGTCTAGTCCAGACCGCATCAGTCCTCTTCTTCTTCTTTGTGTTCATGAGTTCAATGGTGTCTCGGAGGTGTGGTATGCATTGGGCAGCAAATAGGGGAGAAGGGGTTGTTTGCAAGTCTTCCTAGGCACTCAGTAGGGGAGGTTGCTGGAGGAATGAAGTCCTCATGGACCCCAAAGGAGGACAGTTGTCAGAGTCCCCTAGTGCAGGTAGTAGAGACATTCCTTTGAATGAAAGCCAGGCAAACCACAGGTGATGGCTCAGTTGCAAGCAGGTCCCGGGCTCTGAATCAACAGCCTTCACGGAGGACCTATCTCAGATGCATCGGCCCAGCTCTTCCAGGGTAATCCCCTCTCTTTCTCCTTGAGCAACTTCTCCTGGCTCCCAACCCAGCCCCCAGCCCCCCGGTTCCTCTTTCCTCCATCCTCTTGTTTCCTTCTGGTCTTAGGAAAAACCTGTCCTCTCGTTAGCTCCTTGCCTTCTCTAAGGACACTTCTTTCTTTCCTTCACCCAGCTCCAGTCTTGTGTTCCTTTATGATGGACTGATGTGCAGTAGACTCAGAACCCACTCCTTTCCCTTATCCTGGACTGATCTTCAGACTTTTCTAAGAATCTAGGGGAAAAATCATACTATATTATTATATCACTTATAATTGTGACAACATTTTAACATTAAAAATATTAAAACATAAATTAATAAAAATAAGCAAATATAAACTATTAATTTTATATATTGCTATATAATGATGAGGATATTAAAATGGTCTGAACATTCCTATCTTTTCACACTTTTTATTCAATTTAATTTTTTTTAATGAAGTATAGTTGATTTACAATGCTGTGCCAATCTCGAGCGAACTTGCCTGCTCCAGGGAGAATGCCTGAGCGTGGAAGAATTGGGAGAAAGGTTTTGAGTATGTTTTGGTTCCCTAACAAGGAAAGAGTGTTTATTCTGTCCCAGTTGTCTGTTTTGATTCTCTAGAAGAGAATTTCCTTTGCTATTTTCTTAAATCTAATTAGTGGAACCAAAGACCTTGTTGCAAGACTTCCCTTACTCTACTTTCTTTGACAATCTTTAGTGCTTCTTTTAAATATAACTTCCATTACATTTTAAGACTTGTAGTTCTACAAAGTAATTTGCATTCAGTGGATGATATGGTTCTATGCTGGCCATCTCATGTTATGAGAAACGTGTTAAACCATGCCTTCTGAAAGTTTTCAAGTCCATTCGCCTTAAGCACATTTAGTTAACCTAAACATCACATAGGAATTTAGAAATGCTAGAATTGCAAGTGATTTCTTGACTACTGCCTGTCTCCCCTACTAGACTGTAAATGACAATGAACTGAATCTATTTTCACTCACCATCGTATGCCCAGAGCCCACCACCGTGCCTGGCACGTAGCTGGTGTTCCATACATTTTGGTCGAGCAAATAGATGTTACCCTATTTTGCCTTTAAAGCCTGTCTTGAAGATTTTATGCACATTTTAGAAATAAGGATGAAGAAGAATATTGGCAGAACCATATTAAAGACTGGAACAGTTGTGTTGAGGATTATGAAGGATAGGGAGAATAAGAAGAAAGTGAAGAGTTGGGGATTACGAGGTCAAGCTTGGGCTCAGTGGAAAGGGCCAAGTGCAAAGTGCTGCATCCTTGTATGCTGCATCAGCACACAGAGTGGCTGTATGCTGATCACATCTCACGCTGGGAGGCAGTGGCACCATGGAAAAAATCACGTATCGCCAATGTTTCACATAACTTTCTTCAGTTCGTAAACTCTGTAAGTTCCACAGTTCTGCACCACTCCAGCCATTGGTATATAAATTACTTGCGTTTTCTCATGCACTTAATGCTCTTACTGTTCACTTCAGCAAGCATATACTGAACACTTGCTATCTTGGGGGTGTACTGGTGGTGCTCAGTACACAGGTATTCTGCTTACTACTCACTTTTAATAGATTTTATTATTTTAGAGAGTTTTACGTTCACAGAAAAATCTGCTACTCATTTGTAAAAGCCTGAATCAAAGTTACCTACAAATGTAACAAATTCTAATTTCCAAATGGACCCAGGTAGCAAACAAATGCTACACACACACACACACACACATACACACACGCACACACAACCAGTCAGCCTCCTCTTTCCACCATGGATACAACTTCTATACACCACTTCTCAGTTAATATTTACCAAAGTGAAAGGAGAAAAGTCAGAAACTTCAAAACACACCAGGAACATTTTTCTGTCACACTGGTTGGAAAAGAATCCACAATTTCTTTGCCAAATTCCTAGTAAGTTTTAAGATATTAATTGCTGGATACTTGTCAATTAATTAATCCTTGACTTCTGGAGAAAAGGTTGGAGGGTATAAAACTTTCATCTCTGAGCCAATTGAACTGTTTTAACTGGAAATTTTCCCAGGCCAGTCACAGAGAGGAAAAACAAAAGGTGGTCAAGAAAAAAACTACATATCCTCAAATCTTCCATTGCTAACCAAAACAGCACCAAGAATTAATTTCTTAGCTTTAGTGTCATTTTATTAGCAATCATTTCTTGAGTTGAAACTCTTACAAAGTATGTCTAGAAACTAGTGTAGTAAGTGTTTTACTCATTAAAAGTTAGGTTATTAAAACTTATTAAGACATCTAGCAAAGTAGACGAACTACTCTACATAAAAATAACTGTCATTTAGAAATTACATTTGGCTCAATGAACTAGAAATCCAACCATGGTGACTTAATCAAAAGGAGTTTATTTTTCTCCCCAAAGAGGAAGTCCAGAGATAGGCAATTCACAGTATCAGTCGTTAACATCCCAGGATCCTCCTATCCTTCTGGTTTGTTTTCCTTCGAATGTGGTGTTCATTTTCATGATTGCCTCATGGTTACAATATGGCTGCTCCACGTCCAGCATAATACCAACTTTCTGAGTAGGGAGAATAAGAATAAAGAGAAAGGCAAAGGCAAAAGCCTGAATTTGTCCTTGTCTATTGGAAAGCAAGGGCTTTCCCAGGAGACTTGCCTCTCCTCTAGACTTCTACTTACACTTCTTTGGCCATAACTGTGTCACATGGTCACCCAGCTATAAGGAAGGGTAAGAAATACAGACTTTTAGTTAGGTGTATTGATACCCTGAACAAAATTTGGGTTCCCTTGTAAGGAAGAAGGGAGAATGGCTGTTGGATTGACAACCAGCAGTGTCTGCCACAAAAACATTTTTAAAAATTGAAGGCAGAAAGGGTTTGAGTCCCAGGAACTTTGGAGGCAGTGAGAAAATGAATGTATTTAACATTGTGAATAAAAGTTTCTTAAAAACTCAAGCTCAGGACAAGGATATTACCTACGTTTCCACCAATGGGCAGTTAGACATAGTTCAGCATAAGCTGACTTGAGTGATGTTTTTAAAGAACTATCTAGTCACCTTCCCACTTATGCTGTAGGATGCCTGAAAGGCACCAACTAGCAATGAACACCCTCAAAAGAATTTAGCAATGATGCATAATTGCAAATTTTTGTATTTGTATCCAATTTTAATGCCAACAACCTAATGATGGTCAGTTGCATTCAAAGTTCAATTCAAATAGCCAAGTAATTTTTTACACATCCGAACTTTAACTTGTATCTCTTAAGTTATTGAAGGGTAATCATTTCCTACTACCCAGAAACTTCTTGCATCCCTTAATCTCTCCTCTTCCTATTCACCCACACACTTCGTTATATTTTACAAAAGTATCAATCCACAATAGCTTGGAACTTTTTTAATGGTCCATCACCACTGAGTTTGATAAAGTACTGCCCTAGTCTAAAGGGTTGATTTTTGCATATTAAAGGTCTAGAATGGGTCTAGTGGAGAGACTCTCCTTGGAGAGTCAGCATTCTCCACATTAGGCATGTGTGATGGGTGGGGGCAGCATGGGGAAATTTACAATATAGTAATCTTTTTACTCATTACACAATTGTACAATGAAGGTGCAAATTGTAAGTATTTCAGTTGGGGGTGGAGAAGATGGGCTGCCTAGTTTCCTTTGGCTTCCTTCCTTTAATATCACTCCAGGGTTTTAGTGTTACACCCACCCATTCTTTCCTTGGGTCTCCAGGGGGAGGAAACAGTTAATGGGCAATTGACCAGAAGTAATACAGAGCAATAAATCAGAACTACTGAAAAGCTATGGCTCCCCAGATATTCTTGTGTGATATCAAATAGCAGGATCAGACAGGAGAGTGTTAGCTACCAGATTCAACATAAATTATGACAGGTGAGTGTTCATTAAATGTAGAATTGATGATACGCTAAAAGAAATTGGATATAAATCAGGTTTTAGTTCATTGATAGTATTCTTCGGTTGTGGAATACAGGTTTCCCTCACGATCCGAAAGTAGAGCAAGCCTACGTAAACTTTCGTAAGCCAAGACTGCGTAAAGCAAAGAAGCAATTACCGTTAATTTAAATGGAAAAATGTGTGAGTGTTCCCAGACCCAAAAATAACCTACCAAATCATACCAAATAATATATAAAACCTAAAATAACACGAACATAGGGTAAAAGCAGGAGTGATATGATAAATGCATAGGCTGGATAAAGTAGAAATAATGTATGGTACAGTGTAGTTTCACTTATCAGAACCGGGAAGACAGTAAGCACACTGGAAGGCAGAGAGGTAGCGATGATGGTGTGTCAGGCTGAGGCATGGGAGGCTGGGGAGGTGGGAGGTAGAGGACAGGTAGGAGGGAGAGGAAGACAGTCACCTATTAAGATCTCATCACCATCTAAATCCATCAGGGCAGACAAGTCACTAACATCTACACCTTCTGTGTCTGCCTGCCGTGATGTCTGCTCTGGCTGATGTGGAAGACCTGAAATATGACAATGTGCTTGACTGCTCAGCCTCGTGCAATATGCTGTCACAGAATTCTTTGTAGGTACTGAAAACATCCTGCAAAACTGCCCTAAACCTACGTGCCCTTTCAAAATTAAAGTCATGCTTTTCTGCAATCACTGCAGCTCTGCCAGTCAGGGTGAAAGCTCACACAAGTGCTTCATGGTCGGTTCCTGGATGACCCTCTTCACCTGTCAGCTGTGGGTCATGGAATGCCAAAACCTCTTCAACATCATCTTTGCCAACTTCCACAAACACAGTCACTTTTGCTGTATTTATTGTTGCTGGTTCAAAGTCTTAAAATACTTCACTGCTTCAGGATAGTGTCCTCCAAATGCCATTTCTCATCGAGACGGTTAGCCTATCAAGAGCATCTCCAAGGTTGTTGATTACCAGTTTTATATTGTAGCCTTTCCAAATCTCTCATAAAGATGCTTCAGAGTTGCCCTTTCTGTCAATGGCACTTACAATAAAACACATCACATTTTTTTCTTTTTTATTTGCAGTACGCGGGCCTCTCACTGTTGTGGCCTCTCCCATTGCGGAGCACAGGCTCCGGACGCGCAGGCTCAGCGGCCATGGCTCACGGGCCCAGATGCTCCGCGGCACGCGGGACCCTCCTGGTCCTGGGCACAAACCCATGTCCCCTGCATCGGCAGGCGGACTCTCAACCACTGCACCACCAGGGAAGCTCAACATTTTGTATAGAGTAAGCCTTAATTGTGGCTATCAGGCCTGGGTCACACGGTTGCAGCAATGACGTTGTATTCAGTGGTAAGAACACAACACAAATGTTACTGCCATACTCGGTAATGCCAGGTGGATAAGCAGCACAATTATTGACAATCAAAAGACACCTATTATCGTGGTTATTTTCTTTACAGTATTTTTCAACAAAAGGACTAACATATTCACTCATGTACTCAGAAAAAATCACTTGGGTATTCCAAACACTTGAATGTGAATGAAACACAACAGGAAGTGTATTCTTATCAATGCCTTTAAGTGCCCTCGGGTTTTCTGAATGGTACCCTAGTAGAGGCCTAAGGACAGCATCACCAGTGGTGTTAATAATAGGCATTAGCATTAACCTGTCCTTCAATGCTTTGTGTCCCTTAGCCTGCTATTCTTGTATTGAAATTAATGATTTGCTTGGCAACTTTTTCCAATAAACTGCTGTTTCCTTGCAGTTAAACACTTGCTTACACAAATAACCACCTTCTGTAATTATTTCCTTCAGTTCTTCTGGGACCTTTTTAGGCAGCTTCAGTATCAGCTGAAGCACTCTCTCCAGTAAACTTTAAGCTATGAAACTCCCCTCGCCTCAAAAACTGATCAAATCACCCATGACTACCTTTAAATTCCACTTTTGCAACATTTTCACCACCATCAACCAGTGCTTTCTGTTTCAGCTTATTGAAAAGACTGACTGATTACTCCTTAGGTGTAGGATAACTTAACTGAACGCTGCACTTTGTATACTTTGTACACTTTGCTCCTAGCAGAACCAATAGTGACTTCAGCAGCTTTGAAGAATCTCTCTTTCTGGGTGCAATTAGTACAAGTGGTGGACGCAGTCAAGTTCGATGCATGCACAGTGTCTATTTTCTTCACCACGATCAAAATAATTACATCCAGTTTTATGCTAAGCACAACATCCTACGAGCTCTCTTAGGCTTTTCTGATACCTTAGGACACATCTTTCTAATGGGTGCACAAAATAAATGGAGATAAAGAACAGATGTTCACAGACACGGTTCAAATCTGCGGAGGTTGATGCTGAGATGCTGAGGGTAGTTCTCAGGAAGGAGCTTGGTGGTGCCAAGCTCACTGCTCTGAGTGCTGCAAAACAAATGCTGAACACTATTTTCAGCTTTTGCCTTTTTAAATCAAAGTGGAAATCCTCTCCAGATTTCTTTTGTTAGCAAAAACAGGTATCCGTAGAAGCAAAGTGGTAAAACTCAAACTGTAGAAAGACGGGGGATACCTGTATCCTAGTAACTCAGTGCTTGGGCTCCAGCCTGCTGAAACTCACAGGCTCCTGGAATGGCTTTAGATCAGGTTAATATCTGTTATTGCTGCATGCAAAATGTCTCCAGCTCAGTGGCTTCAAACAACCACCATTTATTATTCCTCACAAATCTGGGGTGGTGTGGGGCTGGCTGATCTCTGCTGGGATTGCAAAGGGTCTGCAGTTTTCCTGGGGCCTCTGTCGGGCTTAGCTAGAGTATCTTAGCTGGAACAGATCTGTTCTATGTGTTATTTATCCTCCTTCTGAGACCAGCATATATGCCTAGGTGTGTCCTTCTCATGGCAAGGCCAGGAATCCAAGAAAGCAAGCAGAAATACTAAGGCCTTCTGAGACATGGGCTGGGAACTGGTCCACTGTTCTGGCACATCCCCTCATTCAACTTGCCAAAGCAAATTACACAGCCAAACCCAGATTCAAAAATGGAAAGGAGGGCCTCTATAGTGAAGGAAACCACAAAGTCACATGGCAAAGGATGTGACTCCAGGATAGATAAAGAAGTGGGGCCATTAATGTGATTTCCACAGCATCTACTACAAGTGATAATCAAAGGGCTGAAGATTAAATTAGACGTGGGGTTTACTTGAATCACTGCATAGATAAGAACAGCTCTATTATTGACTAGTGATACATATATAGAGAGAGAGTTAAACTTTTTCAAACAGAATCATAAAATCAAGGGGAAAGAGAAAGGAAAAGAAAGACAAATTAGAAAACAATGAAAGGGGAAGGAGAGGAGCAAAGATGGCAGTGGCAGTGATCGTAAAAATAGGACTCCAGAGCAGCACCTGAGGCACACATGTACAGTGAAGAGGATGTAATCATGAAACCATAGAAATGATTTTTCTAATCTGAACCATTGTTTTTAAACAGATGTCCCATAAGAATCCAAATTTCTGGCTTTCCTTGAAAAGTCAGAAGCTCTGTAACACTGGGTTCACATTCCCACGTGGGTTCACAGTTCTCCAGAACTGAGTAGTTGCTGCCCTATGCCCTGTGCATTTATTTGCTTTATCTCCTTAGCCCTTGGAGCCATTTGTGTTTGCTTTACACACTACTTCTACAGCCAGATCTGTTTCTTAAGCTTCAGACGGGCTTCTAGAATGCTCATTACTTACTGAGCATCTGTACTGGATGTCCTGAAGGAACCTCAAACTCCATATGGTCAACAAAATCAAAACTAAAGCAACCCTCCCCTGTGTAACATACTCTTCTCCAATGGTCCCTACCTTCTTTCTCCAAGCTAGAAAATTATCCATCACTTTGACTTTTCTTTCTCTAAAATACTAGAAAAAAAATTTTCATTCGCAATAAAACACCAGAGTGCCTAGGAAATACCTTAGAAAGAATGCCCAAGACCTTTTACAGAAAAAGTATTAAAACTCTATGAAAGGACAAAAGAGAATGAATAATTTGAACAACAACAACAAAAAGAATGTATGTGGATGGGATATCTTAACAATGTAAAGTTTTATGCTATTTCTTCCTGAATAAATCTATATATTCAATGTAATCTTAATAAAAATTCCTTTGTATTTTTTGAGGATCTCAACAAACTCATTCTAAAATTTACATGGAAAAATAGAGGTTCATGAGTAGGTCAATTTTGAAAAATAAAAGCAGAGTGGGAACTTGCCCTAGCAGATATTAAGATATACTACAAAATCAAAGTGTTGAATGTAGAATAGTTCTGGCTAACAGACAAACAGAAGAGAATAGAGAGCTCAGAAATGGACTCAGATATATATGGGAACTTGATAGATGATAAATGTGTGTGGAAAAAATACACCTGAATCCCTCCAGTTAAAGTAGAGAACTATAAGTGAAGGTTAAAATTATAACCTTACAGAAGAAAATATGACTCAGGGGTGGAGAAAGACTTCACGAATAAGATTCAAAAGCCCAAATCATAAAACATATGAAATAAAATGAAGTTGAATAAAGACTGATTTGACTTATAAAAATCAAGGAATTCTGTTCAATAAAAGACACCATAGATGAATTTAACAGATATATGACAGACTGGGAAAAGATCTCTGCAATATCTGAAACTGTAAAGGATTAATATCTAGATTGTAGAAAGAACTGCAAAATAACAGGAAAGAAATAGGCAAAAAAATTATGAATAGGCAGTTCACAGAGGGGAAAGTCCAAATAGCCATTTCAATAAATATATGAAATTCTCTGATAATCGCAAATTAAAACAACAGTGAAATACCTCATTACACTCATAAAAATGGCAAAAAAATGTACAGGAGGGACTAATATTATGTATTGGAGAGAATGTGGAGGACAAAGAACTCCTTGTGCACTGTTGGTGCCATTCTGAAAAGCAATGTAGTGGAACGTAGTGAAATTGAATGTTTGCCCTATGAGCCAGAGATCACACGCCTTGCTATATATCCCAAAGAAATGAATGCACAGGTCAATAAAGTGGCATGAACAAGGATTTTCATTGTGGCATCAATTGTATTAATAGAGAATTGGAAATAACTTAGATGTTGACAACTAGGGTAATAGGTAAATAAAATGTGGTATATGTAAACCTTGGAATACTATGCAGCACTTAGATGTACGATAGCAATATATATGAATTTTAAAAACATCTTTAGTGTGGAAAAAATAAGAAACAGCATAAGATCTAAAACCAAATACTACTTATGCAAAAGAAATGCACAGGAAATATAAGGATAGGATAGATTTATATTTAAGGTCATATATCAAGCATGCGAGGCTGGGTGCCCATATTGGCAGAAAGGAGGTAATGGGACTGGGGACTGGGGTTACAGAGAAATTTTAAAACAAAAACAAAAACCAAAATAACAAAAAGAAGCCCAAAAACAGAAAAAGAGAAGAGCCATCCATGGGCTAATGTTGATAATGTGTTGTAAACTAAGGGTATCATTACAGTCTGAGGTACCAAATATCAATAATAACTTAGGAAAAACACTATAAAAACAAAGTCAAACTATGAAGGGTGCCGAGTAGCATGTTTCTCTAGGGCACTGGCCCTGTCCACTCTACTAAGTACCTTTTGATTTGAAAACTAGGTGTGGCAGACTGCTATTTACCTACTCAACAAGTATTTTCTCTTTCTTCCATATTTATAGAACGCTTTATTGTTAGAGGGAATAATGTGTCCAGCTCAGAAAGACACACGCACACACAATTCCCAGCCCCACTTGCAGCAAGGGGTGAGATATAAACAGAAATCACTGGGTGGGGCCTTGGGAAAGTCCTTTTGTCCCTTGCCATATTGTAAAATGAATTGACCTGGAGGCTGGGAATATGCTCTACGAATAGAAGAGCAGAAAGACAGACGGAGCCTGAGTCTCTAAAGAGCTGGTAGAGCCACCTTACCAGCTCTGGACAGTCCATCTCCAGACTTCTTTAATGTAATAGAGTAACCTCCTAATTTGTTTAATAAGCCACTATAAACTAAGTTCTTTTACTAGAACCTTAATGCAATTCCCACCTGATACACAAAGCTTTTATTTTTGCTCAAAAATATATTGTGACTCTTTTCTTCCAGACTGATGGTCAGAGGTAAGTTATAAACTAGTGGCATGATAGGTCAGAATTTAGGATTAAATGGATTACGTTTAAGACAAATCATTGCTTCAGGTAGCAGCTAATAAGCTTATTTATTCCTTCTACAATGAATGGTTAAAACTTGAAATTTCTCATCTATAAAATGATAAACTGGAAGTCCCTTTACCTTAAAGTTACCTTACAGGTGGTGTTTATGGAATTCCTTACCCTCCCGCCCCCAAAGGTGAAGAAAGTGGGAAATATAGCTTTTATTTTAAAAGATTTGGGTAAATTCTTGATTAGAGTCATAATGCATTAAGGTAAGTCAGATTTCAGGGGGCAGTACATCTCTATTTTACATCGGGGAGTACATATTCTGCCTTCTCACTAAATATCCTTTGATGGCTAGAAGATCACTGTGGTGCCATTTTGGACTCTTAAAGCCTAAGGAATAATGTGTGCAGGACCTAGAGAGGGTAGGTCCCCGCTGGAGAACTCACCGCCTGTGACTTAACTAGTGGGCAGTGCACGGGACAAAAAGCACACAGAGCGGCCACTGAACTAGGACATCAAACAGGATTCTTATGTTCAGCAAATATTTAAGGATACCCGCTTTGTGACAGGCACTGAGCTGGGCCCTGGGAGACGACAGGCAAGACGTAGTCGCTGACCTCCATAGGTCTCAAACCCGGCATTCCGAACTCAAGCTCTAATTCTAAATGACGTTGGTTAAGAAGGAAAAGTGTGTTCCAAGAAGCCCTCATCAGTTTAAAGGCTGCTGAACAAACGCCTGTTTCATATAGACGAAACACGAAATAGATGCACTGAAACAGAAAAAATTTCTCTCCCACTTCCGTAGAATCTTGCTGCTTACTTTCCCACTAGGGATGCTTCTCTCTGCAAGCCAGACCTATAGGAATTTGCTTTCTTTTCCTGGGGGGCCTAACCTCACGGAATCCGCAGAAGCACTAAGTAAGCAGAGCGTCAGAACACTACGTTCACAGTCCTGGTTTAGCATCAATTCTATGAACCCTGGCAAAACATTTCTTGGAGAGTCACTGTTCTCATCTGTAAAACGAGGAACTAGGAAGTGCACTCTGTGCAAAAAGTTTGAAAACGTTTTGAAAGTGTGCAAGGGTAAAATCCCGCGACCAGAGGATGCGCGATATTCTGTTTATCCCTCCCGGGCTACTGTAGCACCTTTTCCGCCAGCTCTCCATGCCCTCACGTCCCGCCCCGCCCCGCCCCGCCCAGTCCCGTCCCGCCCCGCCCCGTCCCGCCCCGTCCCGTTCCGTGCACCCCGCAGCCGGCGGAAAGTGCGCCTGTGCGCTGTGAGGCCCTTCTCGCCTTCCGTCGCTTCCTTTTCCGTCTCGGCCCCGCCCACCGCCGGCGCCGTCGTTTCCGGTTCAGCCCAGGAAACGGCCCAATCGCTTCTGGTCCCTGCTTCGCTGGCCAGCCCATTTCTCCAACGTTTCGGTGGCTTACTTGGTCTCCGGGCAGGTGCTTACCAATAAAGTTTTACTGTTTCAAAGCCGGGAGGACTGGGCTCATTCTCGGTCCCCTTGCTTGCTGCCCACAGTTCGCCTCGGCTACAGGTAACCAGCTTTAGGGCCTCATGGCCGCGGGCCGCCGCGGCCGGGCGGGGATGAGGCCGCCTTTCGCTGTCCGCGCGCTCCCGTGGCTTCTGGGTCCGTCGGCGTCCGTCTCAGCTTGAGCGCAGTCCCTCCGCTCCCGCGGGCCGCTTCGCGCCGGACCCCATGGCCTCTGAGGCGCCGCCGCCTTCGTTGTCGCCGTCGCCACCTCCCTCCCCCGAGCCTGAGCTGGCCCAGCTGAGGCGGAAGGTGGAAAAGTTGGAACGCGAGCTGCGGAGCTGCAAGCGGCAAGTGCGGGAGATCGAGAAGCTGCTGCATCACACAGAGCGGCTGTACCAGAGCGCCGAGAGCAACAACCAGGAGCTCCGCACGCAGGTGCGCGGTCCGCCTCCAGCCCCACGCCCCATCCAGCCCGAGATGAGGCCTTCGAAGTCTAAGATAGCCTCAGAAGGTCTCCCTGGTAGGGCCCAGGACTGCTTTATAGAGTACCTGAAAGAGTTAAAAGTTCAGTGCGATGATAATTCCAGGTACATTTGAAACAAACCTAAGCGTTGGGGTACTCGGTTTAGATAAGTGCGTGAGCGGCAGTTGTGGCCGGCGTGGAGTGCACTTAAGTACTTCAGTCTTCATTCTCACTTGTGAAGTCCCATTGGCAGAAGGCACATTTCTAATATTTTGTTCTAGATCACTTTTGAGTTTGTTAAAGCGCCGGATTTCAATCAGAATCCCATTTATCATACCCTAGATGTGTGAACTAATACTGAGCCTCAGTGGCCCATAAAATGAGAATGCTAGGACCACACTGGTGGAGGTTAAATCAAAGTAAATGTCAACAGACTGTTTTACAGTTTTGTAAATTGCTGAACGCTAGCTATGTGTGAGGTTGTTCTGGGCATTCATCTTGAGTAGTCTAGTGGAAGTAGGGAAGATAGAACTGTCTTCGTTAGAGACACTAAGTAGCTAACTTTGTTCTTATAACATGCAGTAAGGACAAATATTTAAACTCGCATTTTAAAAAAACTTTTAAACAGCATAATCTTTTCAGCTTGATTGCTTTGGGCAGTCGCACTCTTTCCCAACAAGTTATTTCCGCGTAATTATTAATTTCAGTTAAACTGTTGTCTAGTCTTTTGGCATATATTGATACATTTCCTAAAACTACAAATGTAGGCTGAACGTTAAAGTATCATCAAACTTTGTTACGCTTTGCTATCAAATAATCTATGAAAATAACCGCTGAGTTGCAGTGACTTTCTGTGCCCATTGTATAGAGTTGTTAACGTTATGACATTACCGAAAATTTGTGTTTTGTTACTCAACAACTATTTATTGGACAACTACAATGCACAGCGACTGTGCTAGGAGACTACAGATATTGTTAAAATATTGTGGGGAAAGGGGAGTAAAATATGATGAGCTGTGAAAAAAACCCTTTTATAATTCTAAATTGTAAAAGTACCGCTTGCTATAGAGAACCTAAAAGAAAACGTTTTTGCTAATCTTTGAAGAGGCAGCGTTTTGGTTATTAGTGTTAAATTGCTGGCAGTCTAATATGAAAAATTGAAAAGCATAGAAAGCTGTAACTTTACTAGTGATAGTAATTATTCTTCTTTATTATCTTTCTAGTCAGCCTCCCCTGGTGGTGGGTGGAGTTTGTTAACTGTCATTCCTAATTACTAGATAGTGTTTTATCTGGAGCAGTGAAAATTTGGCTTGAGAATTGAGGGTGAACTAGCAGGAAAGTACAATATGTACAGGCTTTGGAGTCAAAGAAACCTTGTGCAAATTACTTTCTTTAGATTTCTCACATGTAAAATGGGGATTAGGACAACTAATTTGTAAGGTGGTTGTAAGAATGAATGAGATGTTACCCACAGTACCAAGTGCAGTGCCTAGCATGTAGCAGATTCCATATGAATGGTCTTGTTCATAGTAATAGTGGTAGTAGCCAGAGCCAGGATTAGAGCAAGGCAATCAGTAGCCTAGGGCGAAAAATTCAAGGGGGCACTCATTCTCAGGTATGACTCTATACTTGCATGAAGCCGAGAGTGAATGTCTCCTTAAATTTTGTGCCTTAGGTGCCTTGCTCGCTTCACTCTAGTTCCTGCCCTGGTGGTAGCAGCAGATCTGATTATCTGTGAAGTGCACAGATAATCAGTATATAATCAGTCTTATCACCTTTCTCTTTTTAAGCTTTATGTATCATTAAAGAAGCTTGTTTTTTGGTTTTGTGCTTATAATGGGTGTAATCTCACACTGAGTTCCTGTCTGACTGAGCTGTATTGATGAGGCTGCTCTTCATCTGCTTATGGGTATTTTTCACACTCAGTTGTTATGGCCTTGGTATTCAGTGAGACACAGGGAGGCAAGATGCATCTCTGAGGCAGTCACCTCTCTTTCCTTCTGCTCCAGTTACTTAATTATAAGATTACTATTTCAAGGAAAAAGTATGTTAAAGTATATGAGTGGCATTATTTAAGTGAATGGTTAATTCCAGGTGGAGAACACTGAATGATACTAGATAATTTAATTCAATGATTTAATTCTACTTAGGGAGAACTGCTGACTGATTAAAATAGTAGTATAAAAACGTTCTTATTTGTTAGAAATAAAGGATCCTGTTCACTAAGTCTTATTAATTTAGTCAGTCTGATTTTTGGAGGTAATAATTTGAGGTTAGATAGAGAATATAAGAATAAAAACATTTCCTTCTGCAGATGTAAAAGGTGAAAGCCAATTATATTGTAGTATTTTCAGTTTTTCTGAAAAGGAAACTAGCTGATATTGGTACTTCTCCAAACTTTTACCAGGAAAAATAATTATTGTAATTTCAGGAGAACAGTGTGTATATTATTAGATTGCTGTATGGTTTATTTTTCCTAAAGCCTTGCTTTCTTTCAGGTAGAAGAGCTCAGTAAAATACTCCGTTGTGGGAGAAACGAAGATAATAAAAAGTCTGATGTAGAAGTACAAACAGAGAACCACCCTCCTTGGTCAATCTCAGGTATTCTGCTTATAGTGAAGATATCCTAATACTACCACATTCAAATCATGCTAACATGGAGTTTTCTTTAAATTTAGAATCTGTATACATCTAGATAAATAGGAGAGCTGTTACAAAGTTGACTTTTCTCCATATGATTTGGTATTTTCAGATAATCTATTTGCTCTTTTGGTGGGAAAGTAGTAATTTATTGTTATTCCTGTAAATACGTAATATTGCTAATATGCTTTCAGTGGCACATTCACTGAGTAATATGTGCTATGCTGTAAGCCATCTCCTCTCATTTGACCTTACTTGTGACCAGGGGCATGTGTTTTCTTGTTGATGTGTTCCACCTAGCATCAATTCAGTGTCAGTCTCTAGGCCCTCCTGGGAATGGGGTGAGCCTACAACCCAGGCCTTGTTAGTGGCATTATGTTGTGAGGCAAAATAACTGAGAAACCAAGTTTTAATAAATAGGGATAACAAGAAATGATCTTTCCCATTAAATTTTGCCTTGTTTTATTCAGATGCAACTTAGCAAATTGCTAAACACAGCAATGGTATGAACATTACATATCTGTGTAATATTATGTTTTTTAAAAAGTCAGCACCATGAGCAAAATTTGACAGAAAAAGTCAGCCCTTGACATGTTGTCATTTGATATTGAAGTATACTGTGGTATGTAATTAGACGTTAAGAGTTGCTAATTTTTTTTTTTTTTTTTTTGACAGAACACAACCTATCTACCTGTTTTCTCTTTTAACTCTTGCTATGGAAAATCCAAATCTGCTTACCTTTTTTTCCTTTTTAGCTTGACAGCTAGGGAACTGAAGGTGACATTAGAATCAAAGATATATATCTCTGCAGATTTATTTGGACCATTAATTTTAATCTGTTAAAATGTGTATAATTATAAAAATATGGTTTGTTTGCAACGTGTGCTCTTTTGTGTTCAGTGCCAGTGTTTTGGAATTAAGTCCTTTTTATATACACTATTCTAATATGATATAACTTAATTTGTTTTTGCAATAGATTATTATTATCAGACATACTATAATGATGTTAATCTTCCAAATAAAGCATCTGAACTCCCAGTTCAGGAAGATCAGGATATCAAAGCTTCTACTTTTAATTCTAAAGACCAGTCACACATAGAAAATGATGCTTATGCTGGTACTGATATAACAGAAAATGTTAATTGTGGACAAGAGGACCATTTTGCCTCAAATTCACAGGTAATAAAACGCTTCACTTGAAACTGTTGATACTCAAGAACTTGTTCTTTGTTGTTATTGCGTAGAAAAATAGACTTCTTTGGTTTATTACAACATATACAAGGGTTGTAAATGTTCTGCGTGTAATTATGCAGTGAATAATACAGTTTTTGAGAAACAAAAATTAGAACTTGTTCGTATGTGTAACTATTTTCCTACTCTGTTGTGTTGCAAAAATGTATGCTGTACATAAACTAAACAAAATTTGTCAGTACGTTTGACTCAACCAAAAAATTTTGAGCAACCACAATACCATGTTCACACCAAATTTTTTTTAATACTTCCTTTATGTCAAATATCTTGCCACTGTTCAAATATCCCAGAATGTTTTATAAATTTGTTTTTACCATTTGTTTGAATCACGATCCCAGTAAGGTTCGTACAGGGCAACTGCTTGATGTGTGATGTATAATTTATACCTTTCTTCTCTATCTCTTTTCTAAAATTATTTTTCCCCTTGAGCCTGTAATTATTGAAGAAGCCAGATCATTTGTCTTAAAGAATATTTCAGTCTGGATTTTGTGGATTGCTTCCATATGGTATTAGGCATTTAGTTTTGAGTAATGGTCACTCACTTACTTCTAGTGTCTTCAAAACTGGGTCAGAATTGAATTAACTGATACACTAATTCATATTTTTTAAAGTGGGTCAAATTGTAATTGATAGCCATCCCTTTCCATTGCAGAAATTGAGGTCTTATTATTCAGAATAGTTTTTAGGTCTGTTTATTGTTTCAAGTTCTGCTAACTTTTATATTGATACGAGGATGTTTTTGTCCTGTTTGACATGATTGTATCATACATAGGAGCCAGCATCTGTGTTAGCAACAGAAGATACATCCTTAGAAGGTTCATCACTAGCTGAAAGTTTGAGAGCTGCAGCAGAAGCTGCTGTATCACAGACTGGATTTAGTTATGATGAGAATACTGGATTGTATTTTGATCACAGCACTGGATTCTATTACGATTCTGTAAGTATCTCAGACCTTTTAATACTGTATAGTTGTGTTCTTAGCTGCTTGAATACCAAATATTAAACCCTAGGTTGAATTAAGATAAGCAGGGAGCTGCATGTAAAAATTTATTTAAAGCTATTTGGCAAGAGTAAAGATTTATAAAGTAGCTTATGATACTATATTTCTATGTTTATTTAATTAAATAAGTTAATTGTGTTATTATAGATTAATATTTTAGAGAGATCTAATAACCTTTTATATGTAAAGTAACATACAAAAATGTTAGCATATTTATTAATAAAAGGAGACAACTACATTTTGTAAAATGTTTAAGAACTTAAACTAAAAGGAAGTAATGTTGTTAATTCTAGGCTTGGGGTAAGATTTTCTAAAAATTGTTTCAAATACTTATATCTTTATGAATCCATTTTAGACCACAGAGGAGTTTTTTTCTTAAATTCTTTATAGTATGTTTATTATGAGTCATTGTTTTATATTTTGTGACTTTTAAGCATTTCACTTAAAAAAAATCAATTTGTTAACAGTGAGAACTAGGGAATTAGTATGGAATCAGAAATATAATGGACCACGGACTAGGACAAAACCAGAAAAGAAAGTTCTTGATTTATAATATAGTGTTATGACTGTTGAAGGTCTGGTATTTAATTGGATTTTTTCAGGTTTGGTGACAATGATCCTGGAAGTTATATACCCACATACCTCAACCTCAGTGGTCTACACATATGATCTGGTCCTCAGGAATTACAGAATGTAGTGCCCCAAAGTGGAGCAGATATTCACCATTCCAGTTATTGGAACTATTATTAACTACTCTAGGGAACGTAATGATAATAGTAAATATTTTAGTTAGATAAGGGATTTCATTAGCTTGTCAGTTTGTACTTGGTATAGTACTTTGTAAATACTTTGTAAAAGAGGGTTTTATTTCACAGGAGTATGCTAATTGACAGTGCTAATTAATACCTAGAAAATTAATGTTTAAACTCTTATTACCAAAGAAAATAGCTATTAATTACTTGGTTTCTAGAAAAATATGGAATTTCCAAGTATATGACGTTAGTCTTTGTCATTCTTCTACCTTCTTTTCTGTAACTTTCTTCCTGACATCTGTTCTGTAAATGCTTAATTACATTCTGCAGGTTGTGTCTCAGTGGAGTAGGGACTTCAGTGCTTTGCCATTTTTAATGTGCTAGTTTTCATTTTAATTAATTTTCTTACATATTTGAAAATGTCTATATTTTGGACTGAAAGACATAGCAGATTAAAAAGATTTGAGTTGTAGAAGTTCTGTTATCACTGGAAATAAAGATCAGAAAGCTTCCATTCAGTTTTTAGCTGAAGGAAAGATAGTGAGAATTCTAAATATTTTTGTAAGAGATCTACAAAATGAATTAAAGACAATAAATTGCAATAGTATCAACAGTTAGAAAAATAAATTATTCTTTTTCAGGAAGCTTTACTTGCTTAATCTCAGTATATATCTTTGCAAGATGTTTCCAAGTCTGATCTGCATGGATTTATGATGTAAATAAGATACAGATTGTTCAAGTAAATCTTGGTTATAGAGTACTGGCCAGTATCTAATAAATGCAGATGATTACATAATTTTATCTTTCTAGTTTTTATCCATAATTTATCAAAACTGTATATTGCATGGCTGCATTACTCTAAATCTTATGTAGTTACTTAGTGTAGAATTAATTGATTAGTGAAGACAATTGTTTATTGATTTCTTTGTACAGAATGTTATGTTGTAGTGTTCATGAGCTTAATTTTATTTTCAGGTTTTTCTCCAGGATTTTGAATCATGAACACTGAAAGGCAACTCTTTGTTTTATGTCATTGAGAGGAGGGTTTAGGGGTTTATACTACCAAACCATTATCATGTAATTATATGGAGAATGAGTCTGCAATTGCTTTTATATGGTTGGCTTTTTCCGATGCATACCTTAGTTTTCATGACTTCTAAAAGGTTTCTGTTGAACCATATGAAGTTGCTGTTTCTATAAGTAAAAAAATGGTCAAATATTGGCAATTTCATGAGCTTTAATATAATATGTATTCATTTTCCACACCAGGAAAATTAGAGCAGATATTGAATGGTAAAGTACTTTGGAAAATTACAAGCATTTTTCATTCTGTTACCTTTATTCATTTTTTCCAAAAAATACTATAGTTCTTAAAAGAAAATTTACTGTATTTGAATATATTTGTCATTTCTATTGTCTATTTTTCTATTTTATTTCATCTTACTTGAATAGAACTTATTGTTTTCTTAACTTTGAAAGGAAAATCAACTATATTATGATCCTTCCACTGGAATTTATTACTACTGTGATGTGGAAAGTGGTCGATATCAATTTCATTCTCGAGTAGATTTGCAGCCTTATCAGACTTCTGGCACAAAACAAAGTAAAGATAAAAAATTGAAGAAGAAAAGAAAGGATCTTGATTCTTCTACAACAAATGAGGAAAAGGTAATGTCATAATTTTTAAAATTTACATAATGGTGATATCATAGTTAAGCCAAAATTTTTGATGCAACTGAAAATCATTTAGTAACTGTATTTTAAACATACTCATTACAATAACAAGATATCACAATCTATCAACCAAGAAGCTTTCACATGGAGCAAACATGGACTTTTCACAAATTCTCAATCACTAGAAGTAGAAAAAATTTCTTAAAGTTTGAAGCAGGTAGATTTAGGGCAGATAAAATACTCTTGTGTTACATAATTTGGAAGAAGAACATTCATACCAGCTATTGATAAGTTTATGTCAGTGCACAATTCACAATAAAAGAAAAACACAGTTTGTAAATAGGTGTAGGTAAAAGTTCAACATTCTTAGTTTTGTTGAGCAATTTCTTATATTAGCAAACATTAAAAAAATCCATTGCTAGCAAATTTAGGATACGTATATATTCATTAGTTTCAATTGGTATCTTTTGGGAAAATGGATTATTTGTATCAATAACCATAAAAACGTTCATATGCTTTAACTGGAAAAGTCTCATTTCTAGTTTGTAATTTAAAAAAAAATTCCAAAGAAAGAAACATTCTTTTGTATAGCTATACAGCAATATTTATAAGAACAAAAAAATAGATTTAAACGGCTGACAGTTATTGGTTAAGAAGATGATGGTACATTTAAACTTCCAGTTACAAAGTAAATGAGTCACAGGGATGAAATGTACAGTGTGGGGAATATAGTCAATAATAATGTAATATCTTTGTGTGGAAACATGGTAACTAGACTTGACATTGTGATCATTTTGTAATGTATAGAAATATTGAATTACTATATTGTGCACCAAGAACTGAGGTAGTGTTATAAGTCAGTTACATTTGAAAAACAAATAAATGTTCTCATAGAAGATGATACCAGATTTGTGGTTACCAGAAGCAGGGGGTGGGGAGAGGGGGATAGTTAGATGAAGGTAGTCAAAAGGTACAAACTTCCAGTTATAGGGTTAATAAGTACTAGGGCTGTAATGTACAACATGATAAATACAATTAACACTGCTGTAAGATATATGGAAGTTGTTAAGAGAGTAAATTCTGAGAGTTCTTATCATAAGGAAAAAAATTTTTTTATTTTGTATGAAAATGAGATGATGGATGTTCATTAAACTTAGCCATGGTAGTCATTTATGATGTATGTAAGTCAGATTATTATGCTGTAAACCTTATACTTCTGCAGTGCTATATGCCAATTATATCTTAATAAAAATGGAAGAAAAAAGGAAGAAAATGGTAGTACATTTAATTGAAAAAACATTATTTAGTCATTCAGATGGTAGTTTATACAGGCTGAGGGGAATTTTTAAAATACTTATGATACAATGTTAAATTGAAAGAAGGGAAGTAAAAAAATGTTATCAGTGCTCTTATTTCTATTCCCTAAATAGAATTAGGTTGGTGGTTTACAGGCAGGAAAGGAGGCTTATTTGTTATATTGGTGTTTTGTAAATTGTGGCAACTATTCGATACTTTACTCTTGATTTCTTTTTTTTTTTTTGAAATACAGTTGAAGTACAATATTATGTTAGGTTCAGGTGTACTAAATAGTGATTTGACATTTGCATACGTTATGAAGTGATCACAACCTTAAGTCTAGTAACCATCATCTTCCACATAAAAAGTTGTTATATTATTATTGACCATATTCCTTATGCTGTAAATTGTATTCCCGTGGCTTATTTATTTTATAACTGGAAAGTTATACCTCTTAATCCCCTTCACTTCGTTTGCCCCCACTCCCAACTCCCTCCCCTCTGGCAACCATCCAATTGTTCTCTGTATCTGTGAATCTGTTTTCCTTTTGTTTGTTTGTTTTGTTTTTTAGATTCCACATGTAAGTGAGATCATAAGGTATTTGCCTTCCGCTGTCTGACTTATTTCACTTAGCATAATACCCTCTAGAGTCATTAATGTCTTTGCAAATGACAAGATTTCGTTTTTTAAATAGCTGAGTAATATTCCTGTGTGTGTGTGTGCGCGCGCGCGCATGTGCACGCCACATCTTTGTCTATTTATCTACCAATGGACACTTCGGTTGCTTTCATGTTGGCTGTTGTAAATAATCCTGTGATGAACATTGGGGTGCATGTATATTTTTGAGTTCATGTTTTTGTTTTCTGGTAAATACGGAGAAGTGAAATTTCTGGATCATATGGCAGTTCTCTTTTGAATTTTTTGAGGAACCTTCATACTATTTTCCATAGCGACTGCACCAATTTACAATACCACAAACAGTGCAAAAGGGTTCTCTTTTCTCCACATCCTTGGCAACACTTGTTATTTGTTGTCTTTTTGATAATAGCCTCTAGAACAGGTGTGAGGTGATAATCTCATTGTGGTTTTGATTTGCATGTTCCTCGTGATTAGCAGTGTTGAGCATCTTTTCGTGTGCCTGTTGGCCATCTGCATTTCCTCTTTGCAAAAATGTCTATTTGTTCTTCTGCGCATTTTTTAACCTGGTTTTTTTTTTGATGCAAAGTTGTGTAAGCTGTTTATATATTTTGGATATTAACCCATTATTGGTCATATCATTTGTGAATACCTTCTCCCTTTCACTAGGCAGCCTTTTTGTTTTGTTTATAGTTTCCTTTGCTGTGCAAAAGCTTTTTAGTTTGATGTAGTCCCATTTGTTTATCTTTGCTTTTGTTTTCCTTGACTGAGGAGACATATCCAAATAAATATTCCTAAGACTAATGTCAAAGAGCATACTGCCTATGTTTTCTTCTAGAAGGTTTGTGGTTTCAGGTCATATATGCCTTTTTTTTTTTTTGCGGTACATGGGCCTCTCACTGTTGTGGCCTCTCCCGTTGCGGAGCACAGGCTCCGGATGCGCAGGCTCAGCGGCCATGGCTCACGGGCTGAGCCGCTCCACGGCATGTGGGATCCTCCCAGACCAGGGCACAAACCCGGTGTCCCCTGCATCAGCAGGCGGACTCTCAACCACTGCGCCACCAGAGAAGCCCCATACATGTCTTTTTATACGTATATATTCATATTTTTTATTGAAGTATAGTTGATTTATAATGCGTTAGTTTCTGGTGTACAGCAAAGTGATTCAGTAATATGTATATATATTCTTTTTCATATTTTCCATTATGGTTTATTACAAGATACTGAATATAGTTCCCGGTGCTATACAGTAGGGCCTTGTTGATCATCTGTTTTATATATAGTAGTTTGTATCTGCTAATCCCAAGCTCCTAATTTATTCCCTCACCCCCACCTCTTTGGTAACCACAAGTTTGTTTTCTATGTCTGTGAGTCTGTTTCTGTTTTGTAAATAAGTTTGGGTCATGTTTTAGATTCCACATGTAAGTGATATATGATATTTGTCTTTCTCTTTCTGACTTACTTAGGATGACAATCTCTAGGTGCATCCATGTGCTGCAAATGGCATGATTTCATTCTTTTTTTTATAGCTGAGTAGTATTCCACTGTGTATATATACCACATCGTCTTTATCCATTCATCTGTCGATGGACATTTAGGTTGCTTCCATGTCTTGGCTGTTGTAAATATCGCTGCAAAGAACATTGGGGTGCATGTATCTTTTTGAATTATAGTTTTCTCCAGGTATGTGCCCAGGTGTGGGATTGATGGATCATATGGTAACTCTATTTTTAGCTTTTTAAGGAACTTCCATACTGTTTTCCATAGTGGCTGCACCAACTTATACTTCCATCAACACTGTAGGAGGGTTCCCTTTTCTCCACACCCTCTCCAGCATTTATTATTTGTAGACTTTTTAATGATGGCCATTCTGACCAGTGTGAGGGGTTACCTCATTGTAGTTTTGATTTGCACTTCTCTAATAATTAATGAAGTTGAGTATTCTTTCATGTGCTTCTTGGCCATCTGTATGTCTTCTTTGGAGAAATGTCTCTTTAGGTCTTCTGCCCATTTTTTGTTTTGGGTTGGTTGTTTTCTTGTTATTGAGTTGTATGACCTGTTTGTATATTTTGGAAATTAAGCCCTTGTCAGTTACATTGTATGCAAAGGTTTTCTCCCAGTCTGTGGGTTGTCTTTTTGTTTGTTTATAGTTTCCTTTGCTGTGCAGAAGCTTTTAAGTTTGATTAGATCTTGTTTATTAATATTTCTGTTGCCTTGGGAGACTGACCTAAGAAAACATTGCTACAATTTATGTCAGAGAATGTTTCTCCCATGTTCTTCTCCAGGAGTTTTATGGTGTCATGTCTTGTATTTAAGTCTTTAAACCGTTTTGAGTTTATTTTTGTGTAGGGTGTGAGAGAGTGTTCTGACTCCATTGATTTTATATGTGGCTGTCAGCTTCCCCAACACCACTTGCTGAAAAGACTGTTGTTTCTCCATTGTATATTCTTTCCTCCTTTGTTACATTTAAGTCTTTAATCTATTTTGAGTTTATTTTTTGTGTATGGTGTGAGAAAATGGTCCAGTTTCATTCTTTTGCACGTAGCCATCCAATTTTCCCATCACCATTTAGAGGTGATGGGAAAAGGCAATCTTTTCTCATTGTGTATCCTTGCCTCCTTTGTCATAGATTAACTTCCCATATAAGTGTGGGTTTATTTCTGGGCTCTCTATTCTGTTCCATTGATCTATGTGTCTTTTTTTGTGCCGGTGCCATACTGTTTTGATTACTATAGCTTTGTAGTATATTTTGAAATCAGGGAGCATGGTACCTCCAGCTTTGTTCTTCTTTCTTAAGATTGTTTTGTCTATTTGGGGTCTTTTGTGTTTCCTTACAAATTATAGAATTATTCTAGTTCTGCGAAAAGCACCATTTGTATTTTAATAGGGATTGCATTGAGTCTTTAGATTGTCTTGGATATAGTATGGCCATTTTAACAATATTAATTCTCCCAATCCATGAGCACAGTATATCTTTCCATTTGTTCCTCTTCTTTCCTCAATATTTTATAGTGTTTAGAGTATGAGTCGTTTTCCTCTTTGGTTAGATTTTTTTTTTTTTTTAATTCATCAATCCCTGAGCCTTATTTATTTATTTATTTTATTTATTTATTTTTGGCTGTGTTGGGTCTTTGTTACTGAGCGTGGGCAGTTGCGGCAAGCAGGGGCTACTCTTTGTTGCGGTGCACGGGCTTCTCGTTGCGGTGACTTCTCTTGTTGCAGAGCACATGCTCTAGGCACACAGTCTCAGTAGTTGTAGCACATGGCCTCAGTAGTTGTGGCGCCCAGGCTTAGTTGCTCTGCAGCATGTGGGATATTCCCGGACCAGGGCTCGAACCTGTGTCCCCTGCATTGGCCACTGAGCCACAAGGGGAGTCCCTCCTTGGTTAGATTTATTCCTAGGTATTTTATTCTTTTTGATGCAGTTGTAAATGGGATTGTTTTCTTTTTTTAAAAAAATATTTATTTGGTTGCACTGGGTCTTAGTTGTGACAGGCACGGTCCTTAGTTGCGGCTGGCAAGCTCCTTAGTTACGGCTCGCAGGCTTCTTCGTTACGGCTCGTGGGCTCCTTCGTTGTGACACATGGGCTCCTTAGTTGTGGCAGGCGGGCTCCTTAGTTGCGGCTCAAGGGCTCCTTAGTTGTGGCATGCAGACTCTTAGCTGCGGCATGCATGTGGAATCTAGTTCCCTGACCAGGGATTGAACCTGGGCCCCCTGCATTGAAAGTGTGGAGTCTTAACGACTGTGCCACCAGGGAAGTCCCTGGGATTGTTCTCTTAATTTCTCATGTAGTTTGTTGTTAAATGTATAAAAATACAACAGGTTTCTGTATATTAATTTTGTATCCTGCAGCTTTACTGAATTCATTTGTTAGTTCTCACAGTTTTTTTGGTGGTGTCTTTAGGATTTTCTATATGTTGTATAATGTCACCAGCAAACAGTGACAGTTTTACTTCTTCCTTTCTAGTTTGGATTCTTTTCTTTTTCTTGTCTGATTGCTGTGGTGAGGACTTCAATACTGAGTTGAATAAATGTGGCAAGAGTGAGCATCCTTGTCTTGTTCCTGATCTTAGAGGAAATGCTTTCAGCTTTTCACCATTGAGTATGATGTTGACTGTGGGTTTGTCATATATGGCCTTTATTATGTTGAAGTACATTTCCTTTGTACCCACTTTGTTTAGAGCTTATCATAAATGGATGTTGAATTTTGTCAAAAGCTTTTTCTGCATCTATTGAGATCATCATGGTTTTTACTCTTGAGTTTGTTAGTGTGGTGTATTGTATTGATTGATTTGTGGGTATTGAACCATCCTTGCATTCCTGGGATAAATCCCACTTGATCATGGTGTATGGTCCTTTTAATGTATTATTGAATTTGGTTTGCTAATATTTTCTTGAGGATTTTTGCATCTGTGTTCATCAGTGATATTGGCCTGAAATTTTCTTTTTTGTCGTGTCTTTGTCTGGTTTTGGTATCAGGCTGATGCTGACCTTGTAGAGAGTTTGGAAGTGTTCCTTCCTCTCCAACTTTTTGGAATAGTTTGAGAAAGATAGATGTTAACTCTTCTCTAAATGTTTGGTGGAAATCACCTGTGAGGCCATCTGATCCTGGACTTTTATTTCTTTTGAGTTTTTTTGATTACTGAATCAATTTCATTTGCAGTAAATGGTTTGTTCATATTTTCTATTTTTTCCTGATTCAGTATTGGGAGACTGTGTTTCTCAGGGTTTATCCATTTTTTTCTAGGTTGTCTGTTTTACTGGCATATAATTGTTCATAGTAATCTCTTATTTTTTGTATTTCTGCAATATCAATTGTAACTTCTCTTTCTGATTTTATTTATTTGGGCCCTCTCTTTTGGTGATAAGTCTTGCTAAAGGTTTAGCAATTTTGTTTATTTTTTCAAAGAACCAGTTCTTAGTTTCATTGATCTTTTTTCTTTTTTTAGTCTCTACCATTTCTTTCTTTCTTTCTTTTTTTGCCACTCTGTGCAGCTTGCAGAATCTTAGTTTCCCGACCAGTGATCGAACCCATGCCCTCTGCAGTGGAAGTGCAGAGTCCTAACCACTGGACCACCAGGGAATTCCCTGTATCATTTATTTCTGTTCTGACCTTTATTATTTCTTCTCTTAACTTTGGTTTTTTCCCTTCTTTTTCTAGTTCCTTCAGCTGTAAGTTTAGATAGTTTATTTAAGATTTTTCTTGTTTTCTGAGGTAAGCTTGTATTTCTGTAAACTTCTTAGAACTGCTTTTGCTGCATCCTATGGATTTGGGATCATTGTTTTTCCATTTTCATTTGTCTGCAGGTATTTTTCAGATTTCTTTTTTGAGTTCATTAGTGACCCATTGCTTGTATAGTAGCATATTGTTTAGACTCCATGTGTCTGTGGTTTTTGCAGTTTTTTTCTTGTAGTGGATTTCTAGTTTCATACTGTTGTGGTTGAAAATGCTGCTTAATATTTCAGTCTTTTTTAATTTTAATTGAAGTATAGTTGATTTACAGTGTTGTACTAATTTCTGCTTAGTTATACACATCTATACATTCTTTTTTTTTTCTTTTCCATTATGGTTTATCCCAGGAGACTGGATATAATTCCCTGTGCTATACAGTAGGACCTTGTTATTTATCCATTCTAATTGTAATAGGTTGCATCTACTAACCCCAGACTCCCAGTCCATCCCTCTCCCTCCCTTCCTCCCCCTTGGCAATCACAGGTTTTTCTCTGTCTGTGAGTCTGTTTTGTAGATAGGTTCATTTGTGTCATTATTTAGATTATACATGTAAGTGATATTATATGGTGTTTGTTTTTCTGACTTACTTCATGTTGTATGATAATCTCTAGTTGCATCTCAGTCTTAAATTTCTTGAGACTTGTTTTGTGGCCTTGCATGTCATCATCATACAAAATGTTCCATGTTCACTTGAAACAAATGTGTATCCTGCTGCTTTTGGATGAAATGTTCTCTATGTATCTGTTAGGTTCATTTAGTCACATGTCATTTAAGACCAGTGTTTCCTTACTGTTTTTCTGTCTAGATGATATCCATTGATGTAAGTGGAGTGTTAAATTCCCCTACTATTATTGTGTTACTGTCAATTTCTCCCTTTATGTTTGTTAGTATTTTCTTTATGTATTTAGGTGCTCCTGTGTTGGGTACATAGATATTTACAATTGTTATATCTTCTTATTGGCTTGATCCCTTTAGCATATAACGTTCTTGTTTGTCTCTTTTGACAGTCTTTGTTTTACAGTCTGTTTTGTCTGATATAAGTGTTGCTACCCCAGTTTTCTTTTTATTTCATTTGCATGGAATACCTTTTTCTGTCTATCACTTTCAGTCTGTGTGTGTCTTTAGATCTGAAGTGAGTCTCTTGTAGGCAGCATATATGTTTTTTTTCAATCCATTCAGCCACTTTGTGTCTTTTAATTGGAGCTTTTAATCCATTTACATTTGAAGTAATTACTGATAGGTATGTACTTACTGCCATTTTGTTCATTGTCTTTTTGGGGGGTTCTGTAGTACTTTTTTGTTCCTTTTTTCTTTTGCTCTCTTCCCTTGTGATTTGATGACTACCTTTAAGTGGTATGTTTGGATTCCTTTCTCTTTTCTGTGTATGTGTTGTTGGTTTTTGGTAACCATGAGGTTCATATTTGACAACCTATATATATGTGATTATTTTAAGACAGTTTCTTAAGTTCGAATGCATTCTAACTGCTTTACATTTTTACTTTTGTTTCCCCCCATATCTGATGTTTTTGAGGTCATATTTTACGTTTTCGTTTTGTTTATCCCTTAACTGCTTATGTAAATATACATGATTTTACTACTTTCCTCTTTTAGCCTTTCTACTAGCTTTATCAGTGGTTGATTTGCTACCTTTACTGTATGTTTACCTCTACCAATGAGATTTTTCCTTTCATAAGTTCCATATTTCTAGTTGTGGCCCTTTCTTTTCTATTTAGAGATGTCCCTTTAACATTTCTTGTAAAGCTGTTTTAATGGTGCTGAACTCTTTTAGCTTTTGCTTGTCTGTAAATCTCTTTATCTCTCCTTCCAATCTGAAGGATAGCCTTTCTGGGTAGAGTGTTCTTGGTTGTAGGTTTTTTCCTTTCATCACCTTGAATATATGGTGCCACTCCCTTCTGGCCTGCAAAGTTCTGCTGAAAAGTCAGTGATAGCCTTATGGTAGCTCCTTTGTGGATAACTAGTTGCCTGTCCCTTGTTGCTTTTAGAATTATCTGTTTTTCTTTAATTTTTGCCATTTTAATTGTAATTAACCTCTTTAGATTCATCTTGTTTGGGACTCTGTGCTTCCTGGACCTGGATATCTGTTTCCTTCCCCAGGTTAGGGAAGTTTTCAGCTATGATTTCTTCAGATAAGCCTTCTGCCCCTTTCTCTTCTCCTCCTGGGACTCCTGTATTGTGACTGTTAATATGCTTGATAGTGTCCCAGAGGTCTCTTAAATTATACTCATTTTTTTAAATTCTGTTTTTTCTTCAGCTTGAGCGATTTCTGCTATTGTTTTCCAGGTTGCTGATGTATTCCTCCGTATCATCTAATTTGTTGTCCCTTCTATTTATATTTTTAATTTCAGTTATTGTATTCTTCAGCTTTGTTTGGTTCTTCTTCATATTTTCTAACTACTGAAATTTTATGTTCATTGATTCTTCTCCTGAGTTTGGTGAGCATCTTTATGATCATTATCTTGAACTCTTTATCTGTAGATTGCTTATCTCCACTTTGTTTGTTCTTTTTCTGAGGTTATGTCTTGTACCTTCATTTGGAACATATTCCTCTGTCTCCTCACTTTACCCAATTCTTTGTGTTTATTTCCATGTGTTAGGTAGGTTGTTTATGTTTCCCATCTTGGAGAAGTGGCCTTATTTAGGAGACCTCTTCTGGGGCCCCAGCAGCACACTCCTTTTTGGTCTCCAGAACCAGATGCTTTAGGGGTGTCCCCTATGTGGGCTGCATATACATCCTTCTGTTGTGGTGGGGCTGATTACTGTGGGAGCACTGGTAGGCAGGGCTGGCCCCTGGCCTGGTTGGCTGTGAGGCCATGCCTTGTATGGTGGCTGTAGGCCTACTAGAGGGTAGGGTAGTCTTCCTGTGAAGTTGGCTGCATGGTCTGGGGGCTCAATGGTTCACTGGAGGGTGAAGCTGGGTCCCCACATGGCTGTCTTTCTGGCAGGCCAGGGGTGGGGTTTGGAGCTTGTGCCAGCCTGCTGGTGGGCAGGGCTGGGGCGCCAGCACTAACAGACTAGAGGAAAATTCCAAAGTGGTGTGTTCCAGTACCAGTGTTATTGGGGTAGAACAGACTCCCAAAAATAGCTGACCCAGGCTCCTTTCAAACTACTGCCTCAGTGTTGGGACTTAGAGCATGTGACATTTTGCATGTGCCCTTGAGAGCAGAATCTTATTCCTGTATCCCTCGAGTTCTCCTGAACATAAACTCTGCTGGTTTTTCAAAGCCAGACATTCTGAGGGCTCATCTTTCCAGTGCAGGACCCCTGGGCTGGTGACCCCATTTGGGGCTCAGACTCCTTGCTCCTTGTAGAGGACCTCTGTGCTTGTGATATTCCTTCCATTTGTGGGTTGCCAGCATGGGGTGTGGGTCACCACCTGTCCTACCCATCTCATGTGGTTATTTTTGTTTCTTTTAATTTTTTAAAAAAGTTTTTATTGGTGTATAGTTCCTTTACAATTTTGTGTTAGTTTCCACTGTACAGCGAAGTGAATCAGTAGTATGTATACATATATCCCCTCTTTTTTGGATTTCCTTCCCATTTAGGTCACCACAGAGCATTGAGTAGAGTTCCCTGTGCTATACAATAGGTTTTCATTAGTTATCTATTTTATACATAGTTTCAATAGTGTATGTATGTCAATCCCAATCTCCCAATTCATCCCACACACCCCCGCTTTCTGCCTTGGTATCCATAGGTTTGTTTTCTACGTCTGTGTCTCTATTTCTGCTTTGTAAATAAGATCGCCTATACCAGTTTTTTCAGATTCCACATATATGCGATAATAAACGATATTTGTTTTTCTCTTTTTGACCTACTTCACTTTCTATGACAGTCTCTAGGTCCATCCATGTCTCTACAAATGACCCAATTTTCTTCCTTTTTATGGCTGAGTAATATTCCATTGTATATATGTATCGTGTGTTTACTTCTTTATGTCTTTAGTTGTGGAAAATCTTTTCTGCTAGTGTTCAGGTTATTCTCATAGATAGTTGCTCTGTAACTAGTTGTAATTTTGCTGTGTCTGTGGGAGGAGGTGAGTTCAGTGTCTTCCTACTTCACCACCTTGGCCACCTCCCCTACTCTTGAAATTTTATCTCAATTCTCTATTTGATTTGTCTTTATTTTTCTTTTATTTTCACTGGCAATACCTAGGAATTGAAGATTATGTAACTAAAATAGCAAAAATGATTTTTCTTTTTTTTTTAAGATCTATTTTTTAGTGACGTCTACCTATTACTAGTGGTTGAACTGTTTGAAAGGATGCATTATGAATACTTCTCCCTAGCAAAGCAAAGAACATGTAGGGGTCCTCAGATGACCTTTCCTGACAAACTAGAGAATGAAATTTGAAAGCATTCTGTGAGATTTTGGTCCAGCTTAGCTCCCATATCTGTTCATCTTTACCATCCTTCAAAAATATGTTAACTTCAGGACAGTGACTTAAGAAAAATCCTGATGAAATTCTGAGAATTCCCCAAGGATTCTAAAAGGTAATTGTGAAGCATGGGAGGAAAGCAGTTAGGACATCCTCATCTTTTTCTTGAGTTTTAAGATGTTCTTGAGCCTTACTTTTTGGAAGTGTAGAGTATACAGAAGGAAGGAAGTAGGGTGAAGAGATTGGAGTAATAACTTGAAATATGCATATATGCTTAATGCCCACATGTAGGCACCGGGCCTTTCTTATATTTTAATGAATATTTATCTAACATTCTAGACTGACAAATAGTTTTTAAAAAGCAGTACCTCTTGCAATTTCACTCATTTTTCCTCTGCATGTATTGTCCTATAAGCAGTAGTAATAATAAAATATGTAAGATTGGAAACTTTTTTTTTAAAGCATATATAGATAGGGAAATTTTTTGGCCATAATTCACAGTGGCCTTTAAAGTTCCTCATAGTTTTTTTTTTTTTTTTTTTTTTGCGGTACGTGGGCCTCTCACTGTTGTGACCTCTCCCGCTGCGGAGCACAGGCTCCGGACACGCAGGCTCAGCGGCCATGGCTCACGGGCCCAGCCGCTCCGCGGCATGTGGGATCCTCCCGGACCGGGGCACGAACCCGTGTCCCCTGCATCTGCAGGTGGACTCTCAACCACTGCACCACCAGGGAAGCCCCCTCATAGTTTTTCAGCTCCTTGCCCTTGTTGTTGTTCTTGGTGAGTTTATGTTGCCGGAAATATGTATAGTTTATCTATCACACTGTGAGTGTTTAGCCAGTCTTCAAACTGAATTTATGCTGCTATTAAAAATGCGTGTTTAGGGACTTCCCTGGTGGTGCAGTGGTTAAGAGTCTGCCTGCCAGTGCAGAGGACACAGGTTCCATCCCTGGTCTGGGAAGATCCCAAATGCCACAGAGCAGCTAAGCTTGTGCATGACAACTACTGAGCCTGCGATCTAGAGCCCGTGAGCCACAAATACTGAGCCTACGTGCCACAGCTACTGAAGCCCGCACGCCTAGAGCCCATGCTCCACAACAAGAGAAGCCACTGCAATGAGAAGCCCGCACACCACAACGAAGAGTAGCCCCCACCCACTGCAACTAGAGAAAGCCTGCGCACAGCAACAAAGACCAACACAGCCAAAAATAAATAAATTAATTAATTTAAAAGACAAACAAAAGTGTGTTTAAGATGGTCTCATATTTTATAAAGTAACAGCGGACCATATGAATTCACTTCATCATGTTGCTCTAATATAGAAAGAAAATTCAGACTGTGTTACAAACCAAAGGAAAATAACTCTCTGTTTCTTCTAAAGTTAAAATAATAGATTTGTTCGTTTGTCCTAGGGTATGCCCAGTATGCATGTGTAATAAATAATAAAAGGCTTATGCCAGGTAAGTTGGAATTTTGGAACAAAAGAGATGCAACTGATTCATCTGTACTTTTTTTGTATTATCAAACCAACTCTCTATTAAATTTTAGCAAAACTTCAGTTCTGCTACATTAGGTATATTTGGACCTTTAAATCCCTGCTGTAATTAAAGCTAATTTTTTATGTTATGTATGTTGACTTGATAATTGGCTCAATGTTCAGAAAGAAAATTTAGGTTTAGTTGTATTCTCTAGGCCTGCACAGTTCAGCCAGCTCCATCTGGCTACTGAATACTTGAAATGTAGCTAATCCTAATTAAGATGCTTTGTAAGTGTAAACTACACTCAGTTTTGAAGACTTAGTACAGAAAGTCCATGTAAAATATTTTGGTAATTTTTATAGTGATTAAATGTTAATTTTATATATAATTAGTAATATTTTGTAAGTACTGGGTTAGATAAAATGAATTTCACTGGTTTCTTTTTACCCTTTTAATGGCCCTACTAGATAATTTTAAGGTATAAAATATAACTTGCATTTTATTTTTGACAGCATTGTTCTAGGCTGTCACATGTCCAAGCAATATGTGATGAGGGCCTGGACTGGGACAGTTAAGACACTGAAAATAGATAAGGAGAGAAAATTGGGATAAATTTCAAACATAGTCTATAGCACTTGGTAATTGATTTCAAGTGGTGGTTAAGGAGATGTCAAAGACTTATGATTTGGATAAGTGGATGGTCATATCATTAACCAGGAAAAGGAACATGAGAGGAAGAGGCACTAGAGATAATAGCTATTTCACTGTGTGTATATATCTTCACTAATTCATTGAAACATTTAGCATTAAATATAAGATGGTCATGTTTAAGAGTCTTCTCTCCTGTTTCCACCTCTTTCCAGAATTTGAATTCAGAAGATCAAAAAACATCAAGTATTGAACATATAAGCTGCAGTGAGGGAGAAGATTTTGCAAGTGTGAAAAAGAAGGCCAAAATAGACATTCATTACAAAAAGAGTCCCCCCAAATATACTGTTCCAGTTAGCGCAAAGACTGTAGAATCTCCTCTTGATGAAAACATTTATAATTCGGCTTCATTTAAAGATGAGAAAATCATAGACACTGATAGTGAGCCTGAAGAAGGTGAAATTACAGACTCTCAGACCGAGGACAGTTATGATGAAGACATTACCAGTGAAGACAATGTAACTGCAGAAGATTCTGAAGATGAAGGTGAGTAAATGGCCATTACTTAATTTTATATAAATAACCAAGTATGGTCATTGTAAAAGTGCAAAATGGTTAAAAGTGTTATTAACCCATATAATATATCTGCCGAAAAGTGAGCTGATTGTTTTAAAGAGATTAATGACATTATTAAAAATTATAACTACTTGGTTATTTTTCAACAGTAGGATGTGAATAAATGACTAGTACTTGGATCCTGAAGTTTCATTGCATTGAATGGCTTAGTCAGTAAAAACACAAAACCAAGTTACCTACTTTCTAATCCTAAAGTAGGTACAAAGTCTATTTTAGTGGATTAGATATTTGTCCACTTTTGTAATTGAGGGAGGGAAAGCAGTTGCCTTTAAAAAGAGTAGTCCATGAATTCAGCTTACATAGGTATTATGGTAAATCTAGTATTTATTTTACTTGAGGATATAAAGATATACTTTTAAAACTCAGGAATTCATATTGGTGTATATGAGCTTATTTTGTTCTTAATGGAATTTCCTCTCATTTTTTCTTAAAAAGGGCAGACTCAGTTTTTCTCACTTAATGTAAAAATGCTTTTTTTGGGATACTTTCAAATTCCAAGACCTTAAAAAAGAGAGAGTTGATTATTTTATAATTGTGGTAGGTGCTGAATATCTTTAGGTTGATCTTTTTATAAATTTATTTATTTTTGGCCGCATTGCACGGCATGTGGGATCTTAGTTCCCTGACTGGGGATCAAGCCTGTGCCCCCTGCAGTGGAAGTGTGGAGTCTTAACCACTGGACCTCCAGGGAAGTCCCACAGGTTGACCATTTTAAATTGGTAACATTGTTAAACCTTACTTACTGTGTATGTGATATAGCAGAATTTAAGAATGTTGTTTTAAACAGAATGAAGATTTTTATCAATATATTTGTACTTTATGTATGCCTCCTACTCATCCCTATGCATTTCTGATTTTTTCCCATAGCATTTGAATTAATATTTACACATTTCTTTCTTTGGCAGATGAAGAAAAAATTTGGCCCCCATGTATTAGAGTAATTGTAATTAGATCACCTGTGTTGCAGACAGGATCACTTTTTATCATTACAGCTGTAAATCCTGCTACAATTGGAAGGTAAAAATGTTTAGTGTTATTATATTTGTGTATTTGTCTTATTCCAGTGGACTGTACTTTTCCTGAGCAGTTAATCATTAAATATGCATGGTACTGGTTGAATAGGAAAAAAGTGACATCCATGTCCCTCCCTTTTCCACTCAAAAAATATTCTGACACCTACCTTTTGTCACCTGCTTTTGGAAGACAATTGGAGATATAACCTCATTATCCCTAAAGGGGACTGCCTATGTAAAGAGATAAAATCTTGGTGATATGATACCTTCCACAGAGGTTTTGTCATTTTCTTACCTTTTGTATTGCTTTTTTTAGGTTTAAATTACTTAAACCCACTGTTGACCTCCTCTGATTGTTTTCCTTTACCCCTTTATAATTCAGCCAGCTTGGTAGAGAGGTAGGTTTTAATCATGAGTAGGATAATTTCCTTTCTTCCCAACTGGAAAGGTAATGTATGGAACAGGTTCCATACGATATCTTAATTTTAAATTCTTAGAAATATTATACTTTTTTTACATTTAGTAATAGAAGTGGAAACAGTCAACAGGTCTGGAAAAAGTGATTGACATGAGTACAAAGGACATTTTGTCTCACTGGATGTTTACTAGCCTGTGACAGATGTACCAAAGAGTAAAAGTAATTCTGGAACCTTCTTTCAAAAAGGAAATTAGAGTAGCATTATAGAAACCAGATTTAGTGTGATAGACTTGCATTTTAACATTATCTTTTAAAACAAAAAAACTTATCTTTAAAAAAATTCTTTAAGTGCTACATTTATGTATGCTTCAAAAATAATTAAAGGCATTTTACTTAACTCTGCAGAGAAAAAGATATGGAGCATACTCTCCGAATCCCTGAAGTTGGTGTCAGTAAGGTAAGCTCTTTGATTTTTCGGTTACAACCCCCTAGATGTGATTTTGTAAATCATCCTTTTTTTTTTTAACATCTTTATTGGGGTATAATTGCTTTACAATGGTGTGTTAGTTTCTGCTTTATAACAAAGTGAATCAGTTATACATATGTTCCCATATCTCTTCCCTCTTGCGTCTCCCTCCCTCCCACCCTCCCTATCCCACCCCTCCAGGCGGTCACAAAGCACTGAGTCGATATCCCTGTGCCATGCGGCTGCTTCCCACTAGCTATCTACCTTACGTTTGTTAGTGTATATATGTCCATGCCTCTCTCTCGCTTTGTCACAGCTTACCCTCCCCCTTCCCCATATCCTCAAGTCCATTCTCTAGTAGGTCTGTGTCTTTATTCCTGTCTTACTGCTAGGTTCTTCATGACATTTTTTTTTCTTAAATTCCATATATATGTGTTAGCATACGGTATTTGTCTTTCTCTTTCTGATGTAATTCACTCTGTATGACAGATTCTAGGTCTATCCACCTCATTACAAATAGCTCAATTTTGTTTCTTTTTATGGCTGAGTAATATTCCATTGTATATATGTGCCACATCTTCTTTATCCATTCATCTGATGATGGACATTTAGGTTGTTTCCATCTCTGGGCTATTGTAAATAGAGCTGCAATGAACATTTTGGTACATGATTCTTTTTGAGTTATGGTTTTCTTAGGGTATATGCCTGGGAGTGGGATTGCTGGGTCATATGGTAGTTCTATTTGTAGTTTTTTAAGGAATCTCCATACTGTTCTCAATAGTGGCTGTACCAATTCACATTCCCACCAGCAGTGCAGAGTGTTCCCTTTTCTCCACACCCTCTCCAGCATTTATTGTTTCTAGATTTTTTGATGATGGCCATTCTGACTGGTGTGAGATGATATCTCATTGTAGTTTTGATTTGCATTTCTCTAATGATTAATAATGTTGAGCATTCTTTCATGTGTTTGTTGGCAGTCTGTATATCTTCTTTGGAGAAATGTCTATTTAGGTCTTCTGCCCATTTTTGGATTGGGTTGTTTGTTTTTTTGTTATTGAGCTGTATGAGCTGCTTGTAAATTTTGGAGATTAATCCTTTGTCAGTTGCTTCATTTGCAAATATTTTCTCCCATTCTGAGGGTTGTCTTTTGGTCTTTTTTATGGTTTCCTTTGCTGTGCAAAAGCTTTGAAGTTTCATTATGTCCCATTTGTTTATTTTTGTTTTTATTTCCATTTCTCTAGGAGGTGGGTCAGAAAGGATCTTGCTGTGATTTATGTCATAGAATGTTCTGCCTATGTTTTCCTCTAAGAGTTTGATAGTTTCTGGCCTTATATTTAGGTCTTTAATCCATTTTGAGCTTATTTCTGTGTATGGTGTTAGGGAGTGATCTAATCTCATACTTTTACATGTAGCTGTCCAGTTTTCCCAGCACCACTTATTGAAGAGGCTCTCCTTTCTCCACTGTACATTCCTGCCACCTTTATCAAAGATAAGGTGTCCATATGTGCGTGGGTATATCTCTGGGCTTTCTATCCTGTTCCATTGATCTATCTTTCTGTTTTTGTGCCACTACCATACTGACTTGACTACTGTAGCTTTGTAGTATAGTCTGAAGTCAGGGAGCCTGATTCCTCCAGTTCCGTTTTCCGTTCTCAAGATTGCTTTGGCTATTCGGTGTCTTTTGTGTTTCCATACAAATTGTGAAAGTTTTTGTTCTAGTTCTGTGAAAACTGCCAGTGGTAGTTTGATAGGGATTGCATTGAATCTATAGATTGCTTTGGGTAGTAGAGTCATTTTCACAATGTTGATTCTTCCAATCCATGAACACGGTATATCTCTCCATCTGTTTGTATCATCTTTAGTTTCTTTTATCGGTGTCTTATAATTTTCTTCATACAGGTCTTTTGTCTCCTTAGGTAGGTTTATTCCTAGATATTTTATTCTTTTTGTTGCAATGGTAAATGGGAGTGTTTTCTTGATTTCACTTTCAGATTTTTCATCATTAGTACATAGTAATGCCAGAGATTTCTGTGCCTTAATTTTGTGTCCTGCTACTTTACCAAATTCATTGATTAGCTCTGGTAGTTTTCTGGTAGCATCTTTAGGATTCTCTATGTATAGTATCATGTCATCTGCAAACAGTGACAGCTTTACTTCTTCTTTTCTGATTTGGATTCCTTTTATTTCCTTTTCTTCTCTGATTGCTGTGGCTAAAACGTCCAAAACTATGTTGAATAAGAGTGGTGAGAGTGGGCAACCTTGTCTTGTTCCTGATATTTGTGGAAATGCTTTCAGTTTTTCACCGTAGAGGATGATGTTGGTTGTGGATTTGTTGTATACGGCCTTTATTATGCTGAGGAAAGTTCCCTCTATGCCTACTTTCTGCAGGGTTTTTATCATAAATGGGTGTTGAATTTTGTCGAAAGCTTTTTCTGCATCTATTGAGATGATCATATGGTTTTTCTCCTTCAATTTGTTAATATGGTGTATCACGTTCATTGATTTGTGTATATTGAAGAATCCTTGCATTCCTGGAATAAACCCCACTTGATCATGGTGTATGATCCGTTTAATGTGCTGTTAGATTCTTCTGCTAGTTTGAGGATTTTTGCATCTATGTTCATCAGTGATATTGGCCTGTAGTTTTCTTTCTTTGTGACATCCTTGTCTGGTTTTGGTATCAGGGTGATGATGGCCTCGTAGAATGAGTTTGGGAGTATTCCTCCCTCTGCTATATTTTGGAAGACTTTGAGAAGGATAGGTGTTAGCTCTTCTCTAAATGTTTGATAGAATTCGCCTGTGAACCCATCTGGTCCTGGGCTTTTGTTTGTTGGAAGATTTTTAATCACAGTTTCAATTTCAGTGCTTGTGATTGGTCTGTTTATATTTTCTATTTCTTCCTGATTCAGTCTTGGCAGGTTGTGCATTTCTAAGAATTTGTCCATTTCTTCCAGGTTGTCCATTTTATTGGCATAGAGTTGCTTGTAGTAATCTCTCATGATCTTTTGTATTTCTGCAGTGTCAGTTGTTACTTCTCCTTTTTCATTTCTAATTCTATTGATTTGAGTCTTCTCCTTTTTTCTTGATGAGTCTGGCTAATGGTTTATCTATTTTGTTTATCTTCTCAAAGAACCAGCTTTTAATTTTATTGATCTTTGCTATCGTTTCCTTCATGTATTTTTGATTTATTTCTGATCTGATTTTCATGATTTCTTTCCTTCTGCTAACTTTGGGGCTATTTGTTCTTCTTTCTCTAATTGCTCTAGGTGTAAGATTAGGTTGTTTATTCGAGATGTTTCCTGTTTCTTAAGGCAGGATTGTATTGCTGTAAACTTACCTCTTAGAACTGCTTTTGCTGCATCCCATAGATTTTCGGTCATCGTGTCTCCATTGTCATTTGTTTCTAGGTATTTTTTTATTTCCTCTTTGATTTTTTCAGTGATCACTTCGTTATTAAGTATTGTATTGTTTAGCCTCCATGTGTTTTTATTTTTTACAGATCTTTTCCTGTAATTGATATCGAGTCTCATGGCGTTGTGGTCGGAAAAGATACTTGATACAATTTCAAATTTCTTAAATTTACCAAGGCTTGATTTGTGACCCAAGATATGATCTATCCTGGGGAGTGTTCCATGAGCACTTGAGAAAAATGTGTATTCTGTTGTTTTTGGATGGAGTGTCCTATAAATATCGATTAAGTCCATCTTGTTTAATGTATCATTTAAAGCTTGTGTTTCCTTATTTATTTTCATTTTGGATGATCTGTCCATTGGTGAAAGTGGGGTGTTAAAGTCCCCTACTATGAATGTGTTACTGTCGATTTCCATTTTTATGGCTGTTAGTATTTGCCTTATGTATTGAGGTGCTTCTATGTTGGGTGCATAATTATTAACAATTGTTATATCTTCTTCTTGGATCAATCCCTTGATCATTATGTAGTGTCCTTCTGTGTCTCTTCTAATAGTATTTATTTTAAAGTCTATTTTGTCTGATATGAGAATTGCTACTCCAGCTTTCTTTAGTTTCCATTTGCATGGAATATCTTTTTCCATCCGCTTACTTTCAGTCTGTATGTCTCTAGGTTTGAAGTGTGTCTCTTGTAGACATCATATATATGGGTCTTGTTTTTGTATCCATTCAGCCAATCTGTGTCTTTTGGTGGGAGCATTTAGTCCATTTACATTTAAGGTAATTATCGATATGTATGTTCCTATTCCCATTTTCTTAATTGTTTTGGGTTCGTTATTGTAGGTCTTTTCCTTCTCTTGTGTTTCTTGCCTAGAGAAGTTCCTTTAGCAGTTGTTGTAAAGCTGGTTTGGTGGTGCTGAACTCTCTCAGCTTTTGCTTGTCTGTAAAGGTCTTAATTTCTCCATCAAATCTGAGTGAGATCCTTGCTGGGTAGAGTAATCTTGGTTGCAGGTTTTTCTCCTTCATCACTTTAAATATGTCCTGCCACTCCCTTCTGGCTTGCAGAGTTTCTGCTGAAAGATCAGCTGTTAACCTTATGGGGATTCCCTTGTGTGTTATTTGTTGTTTTTCCCTTGCTGCTTTTAATATGTTTTCTTTGTATTTAATATTTTACAGTTTGCTTAATATGTGTCTTGGTGTGTTTCTCCTTGGATTTATCCTGTATGGGACTCTCTGTGCTTCCTGGACTTGATTAACTATTTCCTTTCCTATATTAGGGAAGTTTTCAACTATCGTCTCTTCAAATATTTTCTCAGTCCCTCTCTTTTTCTCTTCTTCTTTGGGAACCCCTATAATTCGAATGTTGGTGCATTTAATGTTGTCCCAGAGGTCTCTGAGACTGTCCTCAGTTCTTTTCATTCTTTTTTCTTTATTCTGCTCTGCAGTAGTTATTTCCACTATTTTATCTTCCAGGTCACTTATCCGTTATTCTGCCTCAGTTATTCTGCTATTGATCCCATCTAGAGTATTTTTAATTTCTTTTATTGAATTGTTCATCGTTGCTTGTTTCATCTTTAGTTCTTCTAGGTCCTTGTTAAATGTTTTTTGCAGTTTGTGTATTTCCAAGATTTTGGATCAACTTTACTATCATTATTCTGAATTCTTTTTCAGGTAGACTGCCTATTTCCTCTTCATTTGTTAGGTCTGGTGGGTTTTTATCTTGCTCCTTCATCTGCGGTGTGTTTTTCTGTCTTCTCATTTTGCTTATCTTACTGTGTTTGGGGTCTCCTTTTTGCAGGCTGTAGGTTCGTAGTTCCCATTGTTTTTGGTGTCTGTCCCCAGTGGCTAAGGTTGGTTCAGTGGGTTGTGTAGGCTTCCTAGTGGAGGGGACTAGGGCCTGTGTTCTGGCGGATGAGGCTGGATCTTGTCTCTCTGGTGGGCAGGTCCACATCTGGTGGTGTGTTTTGGGGTGTCTGTGGACTTATTATGATTTTAGGCAGCCTCTCTGCTAATAGGTGGGGTTGTGTTCCTGTCTTGCTAGTTGTTTGGCATAGGATGTCCAACACTGTAGCTTGCTGGTTGTTGAGTGAAGCTGGGTGCTGGTGTTGAGATTGAGATACCTGGGAGTTTTTTACCATTTGATATTATGTGGAGCTGGGATGTCTCTTGTTGACCAGTGTCCTGAAGTTGGCTCTCTCACCTCAGAGGCACAGCTTGATGCCTGGCTGCAGCACCAAGAGCCTTTCATCCACACGGCTCAGAATAAAAGGGAGAAAAAGTAGAAAGAAAGAATTAGTAGAAGAAAGAAAGAAAGAAACAAAGAAAGAGAGAAAGAAAGAAAGAAACAAAAACAAAGAAAGAAAGAAAGAACGAAAGGAGGGAGGGAGGGAGGGAGGAAAAACAGAAAGAAAGAAGATAAAGTAAAGTAAAGTAAGAGAAAATATAATAAAGTTATTAAAATAAAAAATAATTATTAAGCGAAAAATAAAAGAAAACAAATTAAAAACAGACGGATAGAACCCTAGGACAAATGGTGGAAGCAAAGCTATACAGACAAAATCTCACACAGAAGCATACACATATACACTCACAAAAAGAGGAAAAGGGGAAAAAATCCTAAATCTTGCTCTCAAAGTCCATCTCCTCAATTTGGGATGATTCGTTGTCTATTCATGTATTCCACAGATGCAGGGTACATCCAGTTGATTGTGGAGCTTTAATCCGCTGCTTCTGAGGCTGCTGTGAGAGATTTCCCTTTTTCTTCTTTGTTCTCACAGCTCCTAGGGGCTCAGCTTTGGATTTGGCCCCGCCTCTGCTCAGACAGGACAGGGGTAAAAGGAGCCGCTGATTATGGGGCTCTGGCTCACTCATGCCGGGGGGAGGGAGGGGCACGGAGTGCGGGGCGAGCCTGCGGCGGCAGAGGCCAGCGTGACGTTGCAGCAACCTGAGGCGCTCCGTGCGTTCTTCCCAGGGGAGTTGTCCCTGGATCCCGGGAACCTGGCAGTGGCGGGCTGCACAGGCTCCCTGGAAGGGGGGTGTGGATAGTGACCTGTGCTTGCACACGGGCTTCTTGGTGGCAGCAGCAGCAGCCTTAGCGTCTCATGCCTGTCTCTGTGGTCCGCGCTTGTAGCCACGTCTGGCGCCCGTCTCTGGAGCTCCTTTAAGCAGCGCTCTTAATTCCCTCTCCTCGCGCACCAGGAAACAGAGGGAAGGAAAAGTTTCTTGCCTCTTCGGCAGGTCCAGACTTTTCCCTGGACTCCCTCCTGGCTAGCCGTGGCGCACTAACCCCCTCCAGGCTGTGTTCACGCCGCCAACCCCAGCCCTCTCCTGGTGCTCCGACCGAAGCCCGAGCCTCAGCTCCCAGCCCTGCCCGCCCTGGCGGGTGTGCAGACAAGCCTCTTGGGCTGGTGAGTGCCAGTCGGCCCTGATTCTCTGTGCGGGAAATCTCTCCGCTTTGCTTTCCACACCCCTGTTGCTGTGCTCTCCTCCGCGGCTCCGAAGCTTCCCCCTCCGCCACCCACAGTCTCTGCCCATGAAGGGGCTTCCTAGTGTGTGGAAACCTTTCCTCCTTCACAGCTTCCTACCACTGGTGCAGGTCCCATCCCTATTCTTTGTCTCTGTTTTCTCTTTTTTCTTTTGCCCTACCCAGGTACATGGGGAGTTTCTTGCCTTTTGGGAGGTCTGAGGTCTTCTGCCAGTGTTCAGTAGGTGTTCTGTAGGAGTTGTTCCCCGTGTAGATGTATTTCTGGTGTATCTGTGGGGAGGAAGGTGATCTCCGCGTCTTACTCTTCCACCATCTTCCCCCAATCTGTCATATGGTTTTTATCATTCAGTTTGTTAATATGGTGTATCAAACTGATTGATTTGCCTAAACTGAGGAATCCTTGCATTCCTGGAATAAACTCCACTTGATCATGGTCTATGATCCTTTTAATATGCTGTTGGATTCTGTTTGCTAGTATTTTGTTGAGTAATTTTTGCACCTATGTTCTTCAGTGATATTGGCCTGTAGTTTTCTTTTTTTGTGACATCTTTGGTTTTGGTATCAGGGTGATGGTGGCCTTGTCGAATGAGTTTGGGATTGTCCCTCCCTCTGCTATATTTTGGAAGAGTTTGAGAAGGATAGGTGTTAGCTGTTCTCTAAATGTTTGATAGAATTCGCCTGAGAAGCCGTCTAGTCCTGGGCTTTTGTTTGTTGATCACAGTTTCAATATCAGTGCTTGTGATTGATCTGTTTATATTTTATGTTTCTTCCTGGTTCAGTCTCGGGAGGTTGTGCTTTTCTAAGAATTTGGCCATTTCTTCCTTGTTGTCCACTTAATTGGCATATAGTTGTTTGTAGTAATCTCTCGTGATCCTTTGTATTTCTGCAGTGTCAGTTGTTACTTCTCCTTTTTCATTTCTAATTCTGTTGATTTGAGTCTTCCTTTTTTTCTTGATGAGTGTGGCTAATGGTTTATCAATTTTGCTTATCTTCTCAAAGAACCAACTTTTAGTTTTTTTGATCTCTGCTATCATTTCCTTCATTTCTTTTTCATTTATTTCTGATCTGATCTTTATGATTTCTTTCCTTCTGCTAACTTTGGGGATATTTTGTTCTTCTTTCTTTAATTGCTTTAGGTGTAAGTTTAGGTTGTTTATTTGAGATGTTTCTTGTTTCTTGAAGTAGGATTGTATTGCTGTAAACTTCCCTCTTAGAACTGCTTTTGCTGCATCCTATAGGTTTTGGATCGTCGTGTTTTCATTGTCATTTGTTTCTAGGTATTTTTCTATTTCCTCTTTGATTTCTTCAGTGATCTCTTGGTTATTTAGTAGCGTATTGTTTCGCCTCCATATGTCTGTATTTTTTACAGTATTTTTCCTGTTATTGATATCTAGTCTCATAGTGTTGTGGTCGGAACAGATACTTGATACGATTTCAATTTTCTTAAATTTACCAAGGGTTCATTTGTGACCCAAGATGTGGTCTGTCCTGGAGAATGTTCCATGAGCCCTTGAGAAGAAAGTGTATTCTGTTGTTTTTGGATGGAATGTCCTATAAATATCAATTAAGTCCATCTTGTCTAATGTGTCATTTAAAGCTTGTGTTTCATTATTTATTTTCATTTTGGATTATCTGTCCATTGGTGAAGATGGGGTGTTAAAATCCCCTATTATTGTGTTACTCTCAATTTCCCCTTTTATGGCTGTTAGCATTTGCTTTATGTATTGAGGTGCTCTTGTGTTGGGGCATAAATATTTACAGTTGTTATATATTCTTGGATTGGTATTTTGATCATTATGTAGTGTCCTCCTTTGTGTCTTGTAATAGTCTTTATTTTAGAGTCTATTTTGTCTGATATGAGAATTGCTACTCCACCTTTCTTTTGATTTCCATTTGCATGGAATATCTTCTTCCATCCCCTCGCTTTCAGTCTGTATGTGTCCCTAGGTCTGAAGTGGGTCTCTTGTAGACTGCATATGTCCGAGTCTTGTTTTTGTATCCATTCAGCCAGTCTATGTCTTTTGGTTGAAGCATTTAATCCATTTACATTTAAGGTAATTATTGATATGTATGTTCCTATTACCATTTTCTTAATTGTTTTCAGTTTGTTTTTGTAGGTCTTTTCCTTCTCTTGTGTTTCCTTCCTAGAGAAGTTCCTTTAGCATTTGTTGTAAAGCTGGTTTGGTGGTGCTGAATGCTGTTATCTTTTCCTTGTCTGTAAACATTTTAATTTCTGCATCAAATCTGAATGAGGTCCTTGCTGGGTAGAGTAATCTTGTTTGTAGATTTTTTCTTTTCATCACTTTAAATATGTCCTGCCACTCCCTTCAGGCTTGCAGAGTTTCTGCTGAAAGATCACCTGTTAACCTTATGGTGATTCTCTTGTATGTTATTTGTTGCTCTTCCCTTGCTGCTTTTAATACTTTTTCTTTGTATTTATTTTTTAATAGTTTGATTAATATGCGTCTCTATGTGTTTCTCTTTGGGTTTATCCTGTATGGGGCTCTCTGTGCTTTCTGGACTTGATTGACTATTTCCTTTCCCATGTTAGGGAAGTTTTCAACTATAATCTCTTCCAATATTTTTTCAGACCCTTTCTTTTTCTCTTCTTCTTCTGGGACCCCTGTAATTTGGATGTTGGTGCGTTTAATGTTGTACCAGATGTCTCTGAGACTGTCCTCAATTCTTTTTTTTCTTTTTTCTGCTCCCTGGCAGTTTTTTCCACCATTTTATCTTCCAGCTCACATATCTGTTATTTTGTTATTGATTCCTTCTAGTGTATTTATAATTTCAGTAATTGTGTTCATCATTGTTTGTTTGCTCTTTAGTTTTTCTAGATCCTTGTTAAGTGTTTCTAGTCTTTTCTCCATTCTGTTTTTGAGATTTTAGATCATCTTTACTGTCATTACTCTGAATTCTTTTTCAGGTAGGTTAGCTATTTCATCTTCATTTATTTGGTCTTGTAGGTTTTTACCTGCTTCTTCGTCTGTAACATATTTTTTTGTCGTTTCTTTCTTTTTTTTGGATGGGTGGTGCTGTATTCCTGTCTTACTGGTTGTTTGCCCTGAGATGTCCAGTACTGGAGTTTGCAGGCAGTTGGATAAAGCTGGGTCTTGGTGCTGAGATGAGGACCTCTGGGAGGCCTCACTCCAATTGATAGTCCCTGGGGTCTGAGCTTCTCTGTTAGTGCAGCGGTTTGGACTCGGAGCTCCTACCACAGGAGCTCGGACCTGATCTGCAGCCTAGGAATCAAGATCCTGCAAGCTTTGTGGCATGGTAAAAAAAAGAAAGAAAGAAGAAAAGGAGCAGTACAGTATCAAAGAATAAAAAACAAAATTGAATTAGAAAGATAAAAATTATATTAGGAAAAACAAAACTATAATTGAAACAACTGCAACAAGGTAAAATAACACAACAGAAAAAAGAAAAACAGCGGGGGGAGGGCAGGGAACAAGCCAAAAAGAGAGAACAATAACAAAGTATAAAGAATAAAATAAAATTAGAAAAATAAGAGGTTTATCAGGAAAAATAAAAATATAATAGAACAACAATGAATCAACAAGGTAAAACAGAACCCCAATCCAAAAGAGGAAAAAAGAAAAAAATGCACCTTGGCTATGGGGGCAGAGTGTAAGCTGGGGTGAAACAGGTAGGGGTGCGAGTTAGGGTGGGGCGGGACCTAGGCAGGTGGGGGGTGACATTTGAGCATGGGGTGGAGTGTAGGTGGTGATGTTCAGGCATTGGGCGGGGCCTCTGCTTAGGACCTGCGTGGAAGGGGAGAGGTAGCATGTCGAAAGAAGGGCCTCTGGAGTGTGGAGTTCTGGAGTTTGGAGGTAGGGCCCTGAGTGAGGGTGTGGGGGTGGGGTTTAGGCCAAGTGTTGGAGGGTGTCTCTGAGTGCAGAGCTGGGGCCCTGGGTCGGGGGCGGGGTGGGGACGGGGCTTGGTTTCTGCGAGGCAGGAGGGAGGCTCTGAGGGCAGAGGATTAAGCCTGGGAGCCCAACAAGCTCCCCGGTGCCTAAGTGGACAGGGAAAGCACTGGCCCCATTCCCTTCCATTCTTTTGTGCCTCTCCCCCACTGTCTCCCCCAGGGTCTCCCCCCACCTGTGGACCCCTAACCGTGGGTGGGTCCCACTGGGTGTAGGAACTCCTCCTCTCCCTAGCCACCCCCCAGGGGTGCTGTCCCTTAGGTCCGGCCTTTACTTTTGCTCCCCCTTCCCTCTCTCCCACTTCCTCAGGACCTGTGTGGCTGGAGGGGGCCTCGGTAGGTAGAGGATCAGGCCTGGGATCTGAACAGGTTCCTGGGGGCCCAAGTGGGCAGGGGAAACCTGGCCACGCTCCCTTTTGATCCTCTGTCCTCCCAGTGGTTCTCCAATTTCCCCCTTTGGACGTGGGATTCCTTCCCCTCCCCCACCTGCCCCTTAGGGGTGCCAGTTCCGTCCCACCTCCATTTCTCCCCCCCCTTCACTCCCCCCACATCCCACATCCTACCCAGTTGCTGGGGGTTCCTGCCATCCCCTTAGGTGTCCGTTGTCCCCCACCGGTGCCTGCTAGGTGCCCTAGTTGTGCGGAGACGCGAATTCCCTGTCCTCCTAGTACACTGTCTTGACCCCACCCCTGTAACTAGCTTTTTTGCTTATTTAGCATGTCTTCAAGATTCATCCATGTTGTAGCATATATCAGTACTTCATTTCTTTTTATTGCCAAATACTACTTCAATGTTCAGATACAGTGTTTTTTATCTGTTCATCAGCTGATGGACATTTGAATTGTTTCCACTTTTTGGTTATTAAGAATAATGCTGCTGTGAACATTTCACGTACAGGTTTTTGTTTGGAGGTATGTTTTCATTCCTCTTGATGCCTACCTCAGAGTAGAATTGTTGAATCGTATGGTAACTCCCTGTTTAACATTTCGAGGAACTGTCAGACCCCCCACAAAGCAGCTGCACCATTTTACATTCCCACCAGCAATGTATTGTTTATGAAATTTAAAGTTAAATATTTCTGCAGCTCTATATCCAGTTAAATAGGCATGTATTGAGTACATGCCCAATATATGTGAGGTACTGTATTATGTACTAAGTGGTAAGAAAATTGTAAACTAAATGTAAGCAATAGGGACTTCCTTGGTGGTCCAGTGGTAGAGAATCCACCTCCCAATGCAGGGGATGTGGGTTCGATCCCTGGTCGGGGAACTAAGATCCCACATGCTGTGGGGCAACTAAGCCCGAGCGCCTCAACGAGAGAGCGTGTGTGCTGCAAACTACGGAGCCCACAGTGCTCTGGAGCCCGTGTACCACAACTAGAGAGAAAACCCACACACCACAACTAGAGAGAAGCCCAAGCCCACACGCCACAACGAAAGATCCGCGTGCCTCAAGGAAGATCCTGCATGCTGCAGCTAAGACCTGACACAGCCAAATAAATAAACAAATAAATGAATAAATAAGTAAATTAAATTAATTAAATAAAAATAAATGTAAGCGAAAATTGTAAGCAGTACAGTGACATTCACATATACGGAAACTTTGTATAATTTAATTGTTATATAAACAAAGTGCTGTGGAACAGAAGGGAGTGATTAGTTCTGAGTATTGAAAATTTGGAAAAAACTGAGAAGTCAGCCTTGAATGTTTCAAATCACCTTTTGTATTAAGAATTTTTAATAACATGAACAGACATATTAGGTGAAAAAATTATTTCAAATTATATATATAGTATAATCTCAACTATATTATAAAAGTAGAAAAGGTAGGACACATACTAAATTATTAATGGTAATTATAGGTGGAATTATAGGTGAGTTTTTCTCCTGTAGCCTTCTCATTTCTACCAGAAGCATTATTATACTTTTGTATTCTGAAAAAAATGTATTAAAAATAATAAAAGCTAAATTATTAAGAGACTAAAGTTCATTGCATCTTATCATAGAGAAATTATCTATGGTTTAAAAAAAGGTATAATACTTTATAATTACCTGGTTTCTTTTTTTTTAAGTTTCATGCAGAAATTTATTTTGATCACGACTTACAAAGTTATGTCCTTGTGGATCAAGGCAGTCAAAATGGTACAATTGTAAATGGAAAACAGATTCTTCAAGTGAGTATATACTTATTAATTAAATACTTGCACATTATTTTAAAAAACTGAAATGAAACTTTTTATCCCTCAGGGCCATAGTTATTATACATATCATTTAGTTCAGATTGGTATTCACCCAAATGTGTTAACATGGAAGGGAATTCTTAGAAAGGGCTAAAAAATGTATACAGTAAGTGGATACTTAACTGTTGAGTTTTGACTTCTAATTATGTACCTGTGCCTTATTTTTGGAAATAAAAGCATTTTAAAGCTATTCAGAGTAAATGTTCTTATAGCAACTTTAGGGGCCATCCTTTGTGTGTGTGTGTGTGTGTGTGTGTGTGTGTGTGTGTGTGTGTGTGTGTGTGTAAACTGTTAAAGGAAATGTTGTTAAACTGTAAACTCCTTGAAGGCAAGGGCTATGTCTATTTAGTTAACTCTTCTATCCCAACATGTAACAAAGTGCTTTAGCACATAATAAGATAATATATGGAAGGGAGGGAGGGAGGTCTTAGTCTATAAGAATCAAAAATGAGATAAAACTGAATTATCAAGAGAGGACGGAAAAAGGGAAATATGATGCACCTATCTCCTTAACACTTCATCTTTTTGATTGTGATTTTTCATTTTGGTAGTAGACTGTTTGAAGTTTGAGTTGGGTATTTCTGTGATAGGATTGGGCATGGAGATGGGGAGATCAGTGGATTTTGATAATATAAAAATTAGAGGGCTTCCCCGGTGGCGCAGTGGTTAAGAATCTGCCTGCCAATGCATGGCACATGGCTTCGAGCCCTGGTCCTGGAAGATCCCACATGCCGCGGAGCAACTAAACCTGTGAGCCACAACTACTGAGCCCATGTGCCACAACTAGTGAAGCCCATGTGCTTGGAGCTTGTGCTCTGCAATAAGAGAAGCCACTGCAGTGAGAAGCCCGCGCACCACAACGAAGAGTAGCCCCTGCTTGCTGCAACTAGAGAAAGCCCACGCCTGGCAACGAAGACCCAATGCAGCCAAAAATAAATAATAATAAATAAAATAAATATTAAAAAAAAATTAGAAGTTGCTCGGTTCAGCTGTCATCTTCTCAACTAGTAGAATATTATGCATCACCTTCAAGTTTTGTGGAAATGTGTGTGCATATGTCTGTCTCATTGAGAACAATCTCAATTTTTATTTTTATAATCAGACATTACAGTAGACATAAAATAAATAAAATAACCATATGTAACTCTCTTGGGTTTGGCTTTGTAATTTTTTTCTCCTTTAGCCCAAAACTAAATGTGACCCTTACATACTTGAGCATGGAGATGAAGTGAAAATTGGAGAGACTGTGTTGTCCTTTCACATTCACCCTGGCAGTGATACCTGTGATGGCTGTGAACCAGGGCAGGTTAGAGCTCACCTTCGTCTTGATAAGAAAGATGAACCTTTTGGTATGTGAAACATACTGTTTATGGGCATGGTAGCTTTTTAATTCACTGCGTGTTCTAAAAAAGTATCAGTACCAGCTTCATATCTAATTGATATAATACTCTATTGAGATACATTTGTATTTCAGTGAATATTATCAAATGAGCCTAAGAAATGACATGTATTTGAAATTTGAGACCTAGACTAGTAGATTATGATTGTAGTTGGTTTTTCTGTGTAGTGATTTGTACTATTACAGCATTAGGTTACTTTATGACCAGGAATGATAATCATTAGCTCTGTTTTTGCTAATCCAGTCTATAGGCTTTTGAAGCAGCACTGCAGTGGTAGCTAAATGTACTTCAAAGGAGTAACTGTGACATAAATAGAGATTGGTTTCCCTTTAACATCTGTTTACTGATATAAAAAGTCATCCACAGTTAAACTCTGATGTAAAATAGTAACAGAAAATAACAGGCCAAGGTATTAAGATTTATTTGTTGATATATTTGCTTTCCTACTTATAGTTTGTTTGATATATTATCTGTGTATATACCATTACTTTCTATAATAAATAATATTGTAAAATGTTACTATCTTGTTTAAAACCCACTCATCTAAGGCTTTAAAAATTGAAAGATCCTTTTAACTAGTAAGTAATTTTTTTCACATCGTTTGTTTCCTTTAAATAACAACTATACACGTTCATTATGTATTTTTTGTTTTCTCATACTACCTTATGAAAATGAGTATGGCACGTTACATAGTAACGTGAATCTTGGGTTCTGTCATTTTTCTTTTGCACAAGCTTATGTTCCTTTGGAAAACTCACAATATTTCTGCATTTGGATTTCTATTACAGTAACCATATTGAAAAATTAAGATGTGCAGTGTTTCTTTCAGTATCTAAAACATTCCTATAATCTTTCGAGTTTTGGTTTACTTTCCAAGTAGATTTAATTACCAAAATACTGAAAGGACATTATCACAACCTAAGATCCTTTTATATTAATTTATTTGAACTTTTTATTAATCTGCAGATGGGATACTAGTACTATTAGTTTTTCATTATTAAATAAACAGTATTATATCATATTTAGTGTTTTTTTTTTTCTTTAAACCAAACTCAATTTTTCCTTTTAGTTGGTCCAACTCTAAGTAAGGAGGAAAAAGAGCTGGAAAGGAGAAAAGAATTAAAGAAAATACGAGTAAAATATGGTTTGCAGGTAAGGGAGTTAAATATTGTTACATGTGTTAAACTGTGCGTCTGGTTTTGTATAAAACTGCCTGTAGATAAGCATAGTCCATTTTTATATATAAAAAGAGAGCTATTTAGAATGATTCTGAGATTTATGTAGTTCCTGTTAGTTTTTTACTGTTTACCTCAACAACTGTTGAGGTTGGAGTAGGAAAGTGATGATAATACCCTATATTGGAATAACCATTTCTGGTTTTTAAAAAACTTGCATTAAAATGATACCCTCGAAAAACACAGTTGGAGGACTAATACTGCCTGATTTCAAGACTTATTATAAACTACAGCAATAAAAACAGTATAGTACTGGCAAAAAGATAAATATGTTGATGGAACAGAATAATGAGTCCAGAAATAGACCCATATAGATACATAGATACATAGATAAATGTGTATATGTGTGTGCGTGTGTGTGTGTGTGTATGATTTTCAACAAAGGCATGAAGGCAATTTGGTGGAAAGAGGATGGTCTTTTTTCAACAGTCAGTGCTGGAACAATTAGATAGCCATATACAACAACAATAACCTTGATCCCCACCTCATAACATATAAAAATGAACTCAAAATGGACTATAGATATAAATTTAAACTTCTAGAAGCAAACCTTAAAAAAAAAGTCAAAGATTTTTTAAGGTATCTAACACTAAAAGCACTATCCATAAAAGCACAAATTGTACTTCCTCCAAAACTTCTGTTCTTCCAAAGACACGATTAAGAGAATGAAAAGGTAAGCCACAGACTGGGAAAAATATTCGCAAATCATATATCTGATAAAAGTCATGTATCTTATACCTAGAGTATATAAAGAACTCTGAAAACTCAATAAGGGAAAACAACTTAATTTAAAAATAAGCAAAAGATTTGAATAGACACTTCACCAAAGCAGGTGGCAAATACACACATGAAAAGATGTTCAGTATTATTAGTCATTGGGGAATTGCTATTTAAAACCAATTAAAAAGACTGACCATACTAAGTGTTGGTGGGCATGTGGAGGAACAGGAACTCTCATACACTGCTGGTGAAAATATAAATGGTGTGATTGCTTTGGAGAAGAGTTTAGTACTTTGTCAAAAAGTTAAATGTACACCTACTGTATTATTCACCATTCTACTTCAAAGTATTTCATTTCTATCCAAGAGAAATGAAAGCATATGTTCATACAAAAACTAGTGAGCAAATGGTCACAGCAGCTTTTTTTCTAAAAGCCAAAAACTGGAAAAAACTCATCTGTCCATCATTAATGGATAAACAAACTATGTTAAATCTATATGGTCAAACACTCTAGCAATAAAAAAGCATAAGCTCTTGATACAGATTACAACATGGATGAATCTCAAAATGATTGTGCTGAGTGAAAGAACCAGACAAAAAGAGTACAGTTGACCGTTGAAAAACCCGGGGATTAAGTGTGCTGACTCTCACCTTGGTTGAAAAATCTGCATATAGCTGGTACTCAGCCCTCTATGTCCACAGTTCCTGTATACCTGGGGTTCTGCATCCACAGATTCAACCAACTGCAGATCGTGTAGTACTGTAATATTTAGCGCTGAAAAAAAATCTATGTATAAGTGGATCCACGAAGTTCAAACCCATGTTGTTCAAAGATCAACTCAACATGCTATATACTTCGATTCTATAAAATTCTAGGAAAGCAAACCTAATGTATCATGGCAGAAAGATCAGTGGTTGCCTGGCTACAGGAGAAGATGCACAAGGAGAGGGGCTGGAGGGATAGATTACAAAGAAGGACGAGGATACTTTTGTGGGAGATGAATATGTTTATTATCTTAATTGTGATGGTTTCATAAGTGTATACGAATCTCAAAAGTAACTGTACACTTTATGTGTAATTTATTGTATGTTAATTATACCTCAGTAAGGCAGTTTAAAAAAATTACCATTTAATCCTATAAGTAGACCAGAAAACTAATTAATATTGCCATTTTACATTAGAGAAACTAGAGCTGGTCACCTACCTACTAAACGACAGAGCTAGATATAGGATCTAGGTCTTAAGTGTATTTGTCCAGTGTTTTTTACACTTTATGAACAAGTCAGAAAAGATGCTGCCAAAATAACATTTTTATGCAGAATTGTATTTTTTGTTACTGTTGTACTAAGGGAGAGAAATCATAATAGAAAAAAATGTTAAGAGGTTAATTTGGGAGGAAAATAGAAGATCTATAAGGAGAGATTAAAATGTTTTTTCAAAAATTTTAACTTAATTTCTACATCATTTTCTGGGGGGAATACCCATTAGGGTTGGTGGTCTGTATTTTTCTGTTTTGAAAGCAAAATTAAGTAAAAACTTCTGTGGTACTTTCCTTGCATTGCTCTAGCAGTCTGTAGCATCTTTTTGGATGAATGTTGTACTTTTTATGTAAAGATTAGCAAATAGTAACAAAGGGGAAGAGGAGCCTTTGAAACCCCAAGCTGAATTGCCTGTCTCTTTTGTGCCACTGCCATATCTTGTGTATACCTTAATTGTCGAACCAGTCATACTGTAACATGCTGAAGACTGTGTGTGTCTGCACTTTAGGATTATAAATTTCTTTGCATTCTGTCACCTAGCATAGGGCATAACTTACTCTTTACTTAGAAAATATTTGTGGAGTGACTGATTAATCATGTAATGAAGCTGTATTGAAGCAAAAAGCTATTATTATTGCCAGGGTAAAAGAGCATTTATTTCCTTTTATCTATTTTTTAAAGACTTTCTACATTTTTCCCTTCTAAGGAACAGTATCAAAATATTTTAGGTCCTTTGGAACTTTCAGTTCCTTAGAGAAAAGGAGAAGTAGATTTTTTTCCCCAGCCCCAGGGGTTCTCCATATTTTTTTGAATACTGGTAGTTCATATGAGAATATGAGTACACAGCATTGATTCAAAATATACTATATTTTCACTATATTAAAGGGGATAAAATAGATATATTCAATAATGTAATTGTCTTAATTTGTATATCTTAATTTATATCATGGCTTATTTAATGGAGACCACATTGAACCATATTTGCTAAGCAAGGCAAATATACAGACATTATATTTTTATTTATTAGTTTTGTTTTCCTCAATGAATATTTCATGTTTATGAAGAATACAGACTACGAAGATGAAAAGGCTTTGAAGAATCCAAAATATAAAGATAGAGCTGGAAAACGTAGGGAGCAGATTGGAAGTGAAGGAACTTTCCAAAGAGATGATGCTCCTGCATCTGTTCATTCGTAAGTATTAAATTTTAATTGCTTGAAACAGTCTTTGTACCATAATCAGATTCATAGGGTGATGTGATTTATAGGGCTATATAATCTGATAGGTAGCCTTTTAAAGGAATAATATAGATCAAGATGGAAACTCTACATCTGTTTACATTTTCCTCTAATATTGGTATTGCGTTATTCCCTAGAAAATTACTGATCATATATGTAAGTATACATACAGATTTATCACATACAAACTTAAACACACATATATATGCATAGCTAACATTGTAGCCACACAATTGAGTGACCATACTTTTATATATTAGATATTTAGGAGGCTGGGCTAGTAAGAAATTGGTATGGACTGATACTTTCAATAGTTATTTCAGAACTCAACTGCTTCTGTTCTTGACCCTGAAATACTATTTTCCTTACTATTTTTTTTTTGTGGGGGGGGCTGCGTCACGTCTTAGCTGTGGCATGCGGGATCTTAGTTGTGACACGTGGGATCTTTCTTGCGGGGCGCGGGCTTCTTTCTAGTTGTGGCGCCTGGGCTTAGTTGCCCCGTAGCATGTGGGATCTTAGTTCCCCGACCAGGGATGGAACCCGCATCCCCTGCATTGGAAGGCGGATTCTTAACCACTGGACCACCAGGGGAGTCCCTTACTTTTTTTTTTTTTTTTTTTTTTTTTTTACGGTACGTGGGCCTCTCATTGTTGTGGCCTCTCCCTTTGTGGAGCACAGGCTCCGGATACGCAGGCTTAGTGGCCATGGCTCATGGGCCCAGCCGCTCCGCAGCATGTGGGATCTTCCTGGACCGGGGCACGAACCCATGTCCCCTGCATCGGCAGGCGGACTCTCAACCACTGCGCCACCAGGGAAGCCCCCTTACTTATTTTTGATTCAGTTCGTTTCTCTTGGTAAACTAGCATTGATAAACATGAAAAATGTAATTTTGAAGCCTACAAAATGATTATATTTCTGCATTTAATCATATATTAGCTACATTTTGTTTCTCAGAATATAAATTCTAGGTTTAGTTAACATTTAAATCTTTCATGTAGAACTAACAATTAGTTACTAAATTTTGACTTATTATCATTTTATTGATTCTAAGATATACTACTTGGATAGAATTTTACAGTTACATGTGACAGCAGTTTTTTCTTAATGGTACATAGACTAACAGTGCATCTTAGAGTTTATGGAGTCACATTTTATGAGGTATAGCATTTTAAATTAGATATGCTAAGCAACATGACAAATATATTTTAAGGTTTAATATTTTTGAAATAATTGCTGGAGAACATGAAGATTGCATTACAGTTAAATTAGAAGACAGAAATGAAAAATGAAATCCATTGGTCTGACATTGCTTGGGTTATTGTTATTAAAGAGCTAATTTACATATTCTGTAGAACTGAAAAGACAATGTGATAGAACATAAAATTAAAATACCCTTAAATTAGCAGACCATAAAATCATAAAACAAAATGCAAATAGTTAATGAGAGGTTTAGTTTCGTTTTAACTTTTTTTATTGATGTTAAATTCACAAATGTAAGTATCAATATCAGTGATACATCATAAGATTAACACATTGCAGAATACATGTCCTGGTCAAGAAATAGAAAATTATCAGTAACTGCAGAAACCTACCCTCCTAGTGTCCCCTCTTAATCACTATTCCTCTCTCCTCCCCAAAGGTAACTATTCTACTGACTTCACCAGCATCAGATTAATTTCACGTATTTTTTAACTTTAAATAAATGGAATAATTTAGTATTTATTTTGTGTCTATATTCTTTTTGTTCAGCATTACTTTGTTATGTTCGGTACGTTTTATATTATATTGCCATATAATATTCTCTTGTATGAATGTGCCACAGTTTATCCACTTTACCACTGATGGACATCTGGATTGTTTCTGATTTGTGGTTATTGTTAGATTTGACTGCAAAACATTCCCTTTTCTGTTAAATAGTATATGTAGGAGTAGAATTTGTGTATCTTCAACTTTATTAGGTAATGCCCAGTAGTTTCTAAAGGAGTCGTACCAGTTATTTTTAATTCATGAATTTATTATAAATGTGACTTAAATGGTCTTTTAGAAGTCAACTCTCATCTTACTTTTCTCTGAAGTGAAATTACTGATAGCAATAAAGGTCGGAAGATGTTGGAAAAGATGGGTTGGAAAAAAGGAGAGGGCCTAGGGAAGGACGGTGGAGGAATGAAAACTCCGGTAAGACTTGAGATTTCTTTCATTCTTTATTCTTGTAATGGATATATTTACTGTACTTACTATATGCCAGGTGTTGCCTTAAGTGCTAGGAGTATTGTAGCAAGCAAAAAGAGACATAATTACTACCTTTGTGGCAATCACAGTTACCAAATATATGTGTTTATGATGTGTTTTGTTTTGTTTTTAAAGTTCTTAGGAAGGCTCTTAGAGTTTTTTCCTTCATCAGACTAGGATAGTGAATGTTATTTCCTGAGCCAGAAGTTCTTCTGTGTCTTTTAGTTATTTTTAATGACTTCTTCACTGTGCCTTGTCCTAACATGCAAGAGCAATCACAGTGTTACTTTACGAACAGGCAGACTCTGTACTAGCTGGAGAATCTGTTTTAGGTTCAAGATTCAGAGCATGTAACAAGCAATAGAGAGAATCATGTCTGGAAAACAATACAGTGGTTTAATTCTATAGTCCCATGGTTCATCAGAGGTTCAGATTCTCTTTCACAAAAACCTTACAAAGTAGTAATATGATCAAAGAACTTTCTTGATAATTAGTTGGTACCTGAAGAAATAATGGGTGCATCAGTGTGAGTTTAATGTAAATTTTCTCATTTCATTGAGGTACAGTGGGATGAACATGGGTTTAGTAGTCAGGTTAGAATATGTGTTCTATTACTAGCTGTGTGACTTAGGGCAAGTTTGGATTTCAGTTTTCATATGTAAAAATGGGGATAATGAGAACTCTTTCAGGGATGTCTGAACATAAAGCCCCTAGGATGGTGCCTGAAATATATTAGGCACTCAGTAAGTGGTGGCTTGTAATGGTTCTCAAAATAATACGAAGTCCTCCCCTCCTTTTATGAAAATAAACAAGTTCTCTTTTTATGACTCTTAATGTTTAACTTACCTGTTCACTTACTTAGGTGAGGCTTGGACTGTAGGTTTAAATACATCCATTGCTTTTACTTCTCATTAGAGTAGATGACAGGTTGATTCTGCAGCATCTCAGTGAAATTTGGTGATTGCTGTTTAAGGAGCATTCTGTTTTCTGTAGAGTCATCTGTACTTATTGACAAGCAAGACAATGTATAATCATGTATTTATTCCTGTATGTATTTGATGCATTTGACAGTTTTTTTTATGCATCAATCTTTTCTAATTCAAAGAATTATAGTTAAAGTACCAAATTGGATATAGCAGATTTCAGTGTGTTTAGATACTACAGTAAGTTCTCTTCTTAACTTTTGGTAACAGATCCAGCTTCAACTTCGGCGAACACATGCAGGCTTGGGGACAGGCAAGCCATCTTCAATTGAAGATGTTCACCTTCTCCAAAACAAGAGCAAAAAGAACTGGGAGAAAGCACGAGAGAGGTTTGCTGAAAACTTCCCGGAAACTAAATCTCAGAAAGATGCACCAGGGACTGTGCCTTGGGTCAAAGGGACTGTAGAGTGAAGGTCAGTCATAGAACACAAAAGCTTTTTTATAGAATTTGGAAACTCTTGTTTAATTGCAGAAATTTTCTCTCCAAAAGAGTCAGTGGCATGAGGGAACCGTGTCACAATTTACCTGCTCTTGATTCAGAAATGTGTAATAAAGTGTGGTTTGCAGTTTTGGTTTTTTTTTTTTTTTTTCGGTATGTGGGCCTCTCACTGTTGTGGCCTCTCCCGTTGCGGAGCACAGGCTCTGGATGTGCAGGCTCAGCGGCCATGGCTCACGGGCCCAGCCGCTCGGCCGCATGTGGGACCCTCCCAAACCGGGGCACGAACCCGTGTCCCCTGCATTGGCAGGCAGACTCTCAACCACTGCGCCACCAGGGAAGCCCTGGTTTGCAGTTTTTAAAAAACATTTTTAAAAACTAATAAATAGTGACTGAATCAAGTTATGCTATGAGTGGACTAAAGTTCACAGGGCACAGATGAGCTTATGAAGCTTTGTTACTTTATTTTGTCATTTGCAAGACCCATATAAGCAACTAGCCATATAAGCAAAATTCATGTAACCACTAACTTAAATGTACATTTGTCCTTGTCTCCTTATATTCTCCATTATTGTACGATGCATAACAAAAGAAACATCGAAAGTTTATAAAAACAATTCTGACTATATACATCCTTGTTTATGCCCTTTAGGACCTAGGTAGAAAATGTTGAGAAAACATGGGTAGTGGTGTATAAATGTTATTATATTTGAAATAACCCAAGTAATATTATTGAAGAACTAATGAACTGCTGACATGTTGTAGAAAATCAGTCTCATTGTTTTCTTCTGTGAAGAATCTGTTGATTTGTACTATATATTAAGCATTTACCTTTGGTTTGTTTCATAGCTGAAATATTTAGATATGAACAGTTGAGTACAGTATTGAAATATTCAGTGTGCTGGCATTTGTAGTTTTGATAAATCCCATTGCTGGCAATGGAGTTGTGCCAGAAAAATCTGATTTCTACTGCAGAAGGGTTACCTAGCCAAGGCCTCAAACTCAAGATACTTTTTGAAAACGTCTTCAAATGCAATAAAAAACATTATAACATCAAAAAGAATGATTCATTGAACCAATAATTTAAACATACTGGTCTGCTTTGAACTCATGACCAGCCAGAATTTTCCTCTGTAAATTGGCAGCACAGTAATGAAAGGATGCCCTCAGATTTTCGGAGACTGCAGTGCAGCTTTCTGAGTGCAGGTGTCACCGCTCTGCCCGTTAACACTGTTCTTTTCCTTTCTGTTCAACTTTTCTCTCAGGTTTTTGCTGGGAAATCAATGCTGGAACTGATCTTTTCTCATAATGAATATAAGCTATATAGCTCCTTCATCTACTATAAAGAAATGTCTTCAAGATATAGAAATAGGAAAGGAAAATTCTGGGAAAAAGTACGCAGTGGGGAAGATAATTCAGAAAGAAAGCTACCTGTTGGAGTTTCTAGTCTTAATGTACAGGGTACTTAGGAAGAAAGGGCGGTGTGGAAAGAAAAATAAATATATTACTAAAGATGAGACATATGACCAAACAATTGTCAAGTTATTAAAGGCCTAAGATAGGAAAAACAGAGGTCCTATAATTCTAAAAATCTAGATTAAGTATTTTTCTGTATCCTTTTTGGCCACCTACATACCCTAACACATACACATATATGTACATTAGACTTGGAGGCACTAGGAGTGTCCTGCATTATTTTCTCTAAAGTAGAAAAATTACTCATCTAAATGTGGTTCTGGTGCCGGTGCCCTACGTATAGGTAACAATATAGGACCCTCAGAGTAAACTTGCTTCTGGTAGATCTCAACTCATTGGGTTAGTATACAACTGTCTATGTAATATTTCCCATTTTTATTACTAGATTGTGGAAAACTTTTTCATTGTTTTCTTTTGTTAAGAAAATGGAAACTTGAAAATGGTGATAAAAATTGAAATATATGTGATATTTGCTTTATTAAAACCCTTTGCAGATCTAAAGTCTCAGGGCTATACTATACTGGTTAAAGCACTGAATAATGAAAATGTCTGGTTCTATTTCTACCTGTGAAATGAGAATATTTAACTCACATGTTTGTCTTGAATAGAAAATGGGAAAATGTATGTAAAAGCACTTTGTAAATTGTAAAAGTAGTACAGATGTGAGCTTCTGTTTGTTTAGAAGCATAAATATGGATTATGTACAATTTGAATTACACATAAAGTTGTTTTGCGTCTAATATTTAAAACTATAGTTTATTCATGCAGTATAAATTTATTAACTTAATAGCCTTTAAGTGTTTAAGTGGAGCTACAAGTTGCTGAATTTTGAGAAATCTAACATATTTTGCCAGAACATGAGAAGCTGGCAAAATTGAGAACGGAAGAAACCATCACCATTACAGTAAAATAACAGAAATTGTTTTCTAGAATTAAATAGCCAGGAAGCACTTTTTCTCAGAAAGGGGGGGATTTTTTTCTGTCTGTTTTTAAAAGTTTTTACTTCTGATGTTTCACTTACTCTAGTTGTGAACTTATGAAAAGTTATGGTTCACCCAATTCAAACACCTTCCAACTTTTCATGTAAAAGATTATTTCTTAATTTGGCACATTTTAAAGGGGCAGGCAAAAGAAATAGAAATTTCCAACAAGGAGAAATTGTATACAAAGGCCTTCCTTAACGAGTTGCAAGAAAGAGGGGTGTGCTTGGCAGGGAGCCAGAAAGGCATTTCTAGACCTAGCATCTAAAGGTGTTCTCAAGAACAGCTGAAAGTATTTCCCCATTGTGTTGTTCTAAGTGTGCTTCTTATTTTTGTAGGGCATCACTTATATCTCTGCCTTGAATCTTTGATCTAAAACATTTCCTTTTACTTTTTCAGGCTTTAAATTGGAAATACATTTGGATTCTTTAAAATGAGTCACTGTTTACGTGTGTGTCTGTGTATCAGGGCCCAGGCTTTCTCTTTGCCTTTCTGCTTTACTCTTCTTAGTGCTGGCTTATGGCATTGTGTTGCAAAATGACTTTTGGAACCCCAGTCATCATAGTCATGTCCAAAACAGAAGAAAGGGGAAAGAACAGTCAGTATTCCTGTTAGTTCTCTTTTATCAGGAAAGCAAAAGCTTACTCAGAAACTCTCACAACAGACTTCTACTTAGGGTTATTAGCCAGAGCCTGATAACATTACTGCCCATAGCTGCAAGGGAAGTTGAAAAGGTAGGCCAACAGGATGGTCTCACTTGCCTTAAGCCAATCATGAACTATCACCTAGGGCAGAACATGTTGCTTGTTGGAACAAAATCAGGTTCAGTGAGCAAGGCAGAGGGGGACAATGGCTACTGAATGGGCAGGTAACTGTCTGCCAGATAACCCAGCTATCCATTAGTGGTGACTTGGGGTGTTGGTTAAATTGTGATGCAGGCCTACTATGTAATACTTTGTAGCCATTCAGACGAGTAAGATAGAACTGTCTATACCATGATAGAGAAGAATATTCTTATTACATTGCTGATTTAAAAAAGCAGATTGGGGCTTCCCTGGTGGTGCAGTGGTTAAGAATCTGCCTGCCAATGCAGGGGTCACGGGTTCAAGCCCTGGTCTGGGAAGATCCCACATGCCGCGGAGCAACTAAGCCCGTGTGCCACAACTACTGAGCCTGCGTGCCACATCTACTGAAGCCTGCGTGCCTAGAGCCCATGCTCCGCAACTAGAGAAGCCACCGCAGTGAGAAGCCCAAGGAGTGAGCAGATTTTTGCTTTTTATCATTGCTATATTTGAACTTTAAAGCAGTAAAAGTGTGTAGTTAACTATGTGTATTCATAGACATTTATAATAAGTAGAAATACAACACCAGGAAGAGTGGAGAGGCATTCAGGGCTCAAGCCCAGGTATCTTCCTCACACTCATATGCCCAATTTCATTTACCAGCTATACTCCCATGGCTTCCAGGTTGTCTTAGCAGGACACATATCCAACTCAAAGTCACCTTAAATGTAGCTTATCTAAGACTGAACCCAGAGTCTTCTCCAAACCCTGTCTCTTCCAGTTTACTCTCAGCTAGCAGCACCATCTGCCCAGTTATGCAAGCCGAAACCTAGGAGTCGGTCTCTACTTCACTACCACACCCTCTCTCCTCTTTCCCCTGACTTCCAATATAGTGAATCAGTTCACTGTCACTACTCGCCTGGATTATTCTACTGGCTTCCTAACTGGTCTTCCTGCAGCCACTCCTTCCCTCTAGTCCGTCCTCCACACTGCAGACACAGCGTCTTCAAAACTCCTATTTCATCATCTCCTGTTTAAATTGTCCTCATGGCTTTCCATTACTCTGAGGACAGAAACAAAATCCTAGCCCATAAGTCCCCACCTGGTCTAACCACTGCCAGCCTTTCCCGTCCTGTCTCGTATTACCCTCCCACTCGTTCTCTGGGCTCCAGCACTCTGGCCTTTTTTTCAGTTCCTCAGACATGCCATATCCTCTCTCATCCCAGGGCTGCCTATATTTTGTTATGTCTGGAATGCTCTTCCTCTACCCTTTTACCTAGTTAACTCTGACATATTCTTTAGATCTCTGCTAATTGATTCTTCTTCAGGGATGGCTCCCTTGTCTCTCTAATTGTCTTTGGTACATGTTCTTGAAAATCCATATTTGTTTCATTTAGACTACTTATTTGGGTTCACAGCTAAATAGTGTGATTTGTATATTTGTCCGTGTAAGCAAGATTTTGTTTTTTCTTGCAGCTGCGTTCCTGGCGCCTAGCACCATACACTTACATGCATAGAAGAGGAAAGGCAAGATGGGTTTGGGGAACCACAAGTGGCTTGATATGGATGGAGTTTTATGTGACTGAGGAAATGGAAGGAACTGAAGCTACAAGAGGATGTAAAGCAATGGCTTTCGAGCCATTGTGACCATGATCCACATTAAGAAATACAATTTATATCACAGCTCAGAATGTGAGGGTGTGTGTGTGCGTATATAACAGGTTTTATATACCAATACTTAGCCATTAGTTCATGTAATGCACTTTTATTTTTGTTTTCCAAATCAGATTCCAGCCACTAAAGTGATTTCATAATTCACTAATGGGCTGTGCCCTACAGTTAGAAAAAGACTCATCTAAACTTGGTTTTCAAACTGTTTGACAGAACCTGTGGCATTGCCTTAGGAAGCTACAGGTGTGTGTGTGTGTGTGTGTGTGTGTGTGTGTGTGTGTGTGTGTGTGTG